>NC_084551.2:65780000-65787500 GCF_033978685.3 Nerophis lumbriciformis | reverse complement strand
TCGACGACTAAATTAATATATATAAATTTATATATATATTTATATATAGGGAGTGGGCGGGCTTTCTGCTCCACCCACTCCCAGTCTGTGGAATGCTCTCCCTGACCACCTGAGGGCACCACAGACTGTGGATGCTTTTAAAAAACGGCCTAAAAACCCTTCTTTTTAAACAAGTATTTTTTTTAGATATATGCAGATATATGTTCTTGATTTTATTTTTATTTATTTATTTTTAATCTTTTTATTTTTATTTTTTTAATACACTTTAGCACTTTGAGGTTGTTTACTCAATGTAAAGTTACAAATAAAATCTATTATTATTATTATTAATACCTGTAAAGAGAAATTATTGACCTCTGGTGATCTCATCAGCTGCTCTCAAGGCTAAGTTTCATTCCAGTTCTTCTATTGGAGAAGCGTCACGTGTGATTGATTCCATTGGAAGATGCTCCTTGATAATATCGACCGCCTGCCCTGCCTTGGGAAGTATTCCCTCTGCTTCCTGTGCATGGAAACAGCCCTCAGCCAATTCCAGCCCAGCCCGGTCCAGTTTGTCTTGCCAGGAACGAGAACTTCAATGGACCAGATAGCCAGGAGATGTATTTTGTTATTTTTTGTTCTTGATTCTAATACAACGGAACCTCTAAATTTAAAGCAATTTGTTTATGTCAAATATAAGACGACACATGTCACGGCTGGATCTCTTTAGTGTGTGATGGGAAGAAAAGCTCTTAACTTGCTTGGGGAGAAGTCATTCGTCACCGCCTGCTACATCTCCACACCCTCGAATATAAGACGACCTTTGTTTAATCACTCTTTTTTCTAAGGAAGAAATTAGGGCTGCAACTAACAACTAATTTGATAATCGATTAATCTGTCGATTATTCCTTCGATTAATCGATTAATAATCGGATGAAAGAGACAAACTACATTTCTGTCCTTTCCGGTATTTTATTGAATAAAAACCCTAGCATACTGGCACCATACTTATTTTAATTATTGTTTCTCAGCTGTTTGTAAATGTTGCAGTTTATAAATAAAGGTTTATTACAAAAAAATGTGCATAGCATGGATCCAACGAATCGATGATTAAATTAATTGCCAACTATTTTTATAATCGATTTTAATTAGGGATGTCCGATAATGGCTTTTTGCCGATATATCCGATATCCCGATAATGACCACACCCTTAAATACTGATACCGATATCAACCGATACCGACATATACAGTCGTGGAATTAACACATTATTATGCCTAATTTGGACAACCAGGTATGGTGAAGATAAGGTCCTTTTTTTTTTTTAAATTAATAAAATAAGATAAATAAAGAAAGGGTGGTCCTAAAGAGGTAGGCATTTTTCGGAGGCCTCAAGAAGGTAAGAAATACAAGAATGTGTGTGTGTGTGTGTGTGTGTGTGGTTGTTCCGCTGCTTACCAGATGAGTAGTGGGATTTTTCTCAGGTCATGTTTGAACTTGCTAGTTTTTAGGAGTGTTGCCCGCCAATGTGAGTGCCGAGGTGTGACTTAGTCTGTTAATGGGACACATACATAGGCCAGGACATCTTATTGACGACATGTCCAGGCATCTTCTGAAGTCACTAGCTAGTTGTGTGGCGTTTGCACAGCCCAGTGCTGCTGCAAAAAACATATTTTTTTCCCTAGAAAAATGTGTGAAGAAGAGAAGTGGTCTTATATCTAGTACAAGTACGTGGGAGAAAAGGAGAGTACATCTCCAGCACTGTGACAATCATATGCAAATAGTGAGTCTTTGGGGGATACGAAGACTTTCTGGCAGCAGGAAATCAAGATCTACAGCAAATCCTAATATTTTGATCAGAGATACGACAAAATGTCAGCGGAAAAGACAACAAGTCTTTGGCTCTCATTGTGCGATCATCCACACAATAATCCCCAATGTTCCAACACATAATTAACCAAGATTAGACTGGATAGGTTGAAAGCGGGTCAGGTCTCTGGTTAGGACCGCCAATCCGAGCACCACAATAGCACCGAGCAATCCCAAGACAACAACAACAACACCCAGACAATGTGCAAATATTCATCACTTGACAAAACACACACAAACAATGCAAGTGTGTACGTCACATGACAAGGTCGCCTTGGAAGACGCTGCATGAGGCCAGCAAAACGTTCCTTTCATTTGGAGTCTGAAGAAGAGAACACAGGAAAAAAAACATGCGCTCTTTTCTTTTCATTCTTGCTTCTGCGGCCTCCCTTGTTCCTCACATTTCTGCTGATACACGCCAAGGCTGACTGATGATGCGTCAGAAGCAATGATAAGGTTTCTCTCGCTCCAGTCCATAGTGGATCTAACATAATAGTGTGAGAGTCCAGTCCATAGTGGATCTAACATAATAGTGTGAGAGTCTAGTCCATAGTGGATCTAACATAATATTGTGAGTCCAGTCCATAGTGGATCTAACATAATAGTGCGAGAGTCCAGTCCATAGTGGATCTAACATAATAGTGTGAGAGTCCAGTCCATAGTGGATCTAACATAATAGTGTGAGAGTCCAGTCCATAGTGGATCTAACATAATAGTGTGCGAGTCCAGTCCATAGTAGATCTAACATAATAGTGAGAGTCCAGTTCATAGTGGATCTAACATAATAGTGTGAAATTCCAGTCCATAGTAGATCTAACATAACAGTGAGAGTCCAGTCCATAGTGAATCTAACATAATAGTGTGAAAGTCCAGTCCATAGTGGATCTAACATGATAGTGAGAGTCCAGTCCATAGTGGATCTAACATAATAGTGAAAGTCCAGTCCATAGTGGATCTAACATAATAGTGTGAGATTCCAGTCCATAGTAGATCTAACATAACAGTGAGAGTCCAGTCCATAGTGAATCTAACATAATAGTGTGAGAGTCCAGTCCATAGTGGATCTAACATGATAGTGAGAGTCCAGTCCATAGTGGATCTAACATAATAGTGAAAGTCCAGTCCATAGTGGATCTAACATAATAGTGTGAGATTCCAGTCCATAGTAGATCTAACATAATAGAGTGAGAGTCCAGTCCATAGTAGATCTAACATAATAGTGTGAGAGTCCAGTCCATAGTGGATCTAACATAATAGTGTGAGAGTCCAGTCCATAGTGGATCTAACATAATAGTGTGAGAGTCCAGTCCATAGTGGATCTAACGTAATAGTGTGAGAGTCCAGTCCATAGTGGATCTAATATAATAGTGAAAGTCCAGTCCATAGTGGATCTAACATAATAGTGAAAGTACAGTCCATAGTGGATCTAACATAATAGTGAAAGTCCAGTCCATAGTGGATCTAACATAATAGTGAAAGTCCAGTCCATAGTGGATCTAACATAATAGTGAAAGTCCAGTCCATAGTGGATCTAACATAATAGTGAGAGTCCAGTCCATAGTGGATCTAACATAATAGTGAGTGTCCAGTCCATAGTGGATCTAACATAATAGTGTAAGAGTCCAGTCCATATTGGCTCTAACATAATAGTGTGAAATTCCAGTCCATAGTAGATCTAGCATAATGGTGAGAGTCCAGTCCATAGTGGATCTAACATAATAGTGAGAGTCCAGTCCATAGTGGATCTAACATAATAGTGAGAGTCCAGTCCATAGTGGATCTAACATAATAGTGAGAGTCCAGTCCATAGTGGATCTAACATAATAGTAAGAGTCCAGTCCATAGTTGATCTAACATAATAGTGAGAGTCCAGTCCATAGTGGATCTAACATAATAGTAAGAGTCCAGTCCATAGTGGATCTAACATAATAGTGAGAGTCCAGTCCATAGTGGATCTAACATAATAGTGAGTGTCCAGTCCATAGTGGATCTAACATAATAGTGTAAGAGTCCAGTCCATATTGGCTCTAACATAATAGTGTGAAATTCCAGTCCATAGTAGATCTAGCATAATGGTGAGAGTCCAGTCCATAGTGGATCTAACATAATAGTGAGAGTCCAGTCCATAGTGGATCTAACATAATAGTGAGAGTCCAGTCCATAGTGGATCTAACATAATAGTGAGAGTCCAGTCCATAGTGGATCTAACATAATAGTAAGAGTCCAGTCCATAGTTGATCTAACATAATAGTGAGAGTCCAGTCCATAGTGGATCTAACATAATAGTAAGAGTCCAGTCCATAGTTGATCTAACATAATAGTGAGAGTCCAGTCCATAGTGGATCTAACATAATAGTAAGAGTCCAGTCCATAGTTGATCTAACATAATAGTGAGAGTCCAGTCCATAGTGGGGCAGGAGACCATCCTGAGCGGAGACGGGTCAGCAGCACAGAGATGTCCCCAACCGATGCACAGGCGAGCGGTCCACCCCGGTTCCTGACTCTGGACAGCCAGCACTTCATCCATGGTCACTGGACCTGTGTAACTCCGCCTCCACAAGGGAGAGGGGGCGGGGGCAGAGGAGAAAAGACAAAGCAACGGCGGCAAGTGTGTACGTCACATGACAAGGTCGCCTTGGAAGACGCTGCATGAGGCCAGCAAAACGTTCCTTTCATTTGGAGTCTGAAGAAGAGGACACAGAAAAAAAAACATGCGCTCTTTTCTTTTCATTCTTGCTTCTGCGGCCTCCCTTGTTCCTCACATTTCTGCTGATACACGCCAAGGCTGACTGATGATGCGTCAGAAGCAATGATAAGGTTTCTCTCGCTCTCTAAAGGGTTGAGAATCTTTGTTTCCGACGCTGGTAGCAAACGTTTCCAGATAAGCGCTGGTAGTAATCAGTATTGAAGGATGAACTGAGAAAAGCCTGCTTCCTGCCTGGTAAGACCACTTCTTTCCCGTGGAGGTGGTGGCTAATCTTTGCCAGCCCACTAATCCATGCACGAAAATACACTCCAAACCTTATAATTGATAAGCTTTGTTTTTTTAATTCACAACCGAGATCAGGGGTCGGCAACCCAACAAGTTGAAAGAGCCATATTGGACCAAAAATACAACAAAAAAAAAATCTGTCTGGATTTGCCAAAAATGTAAAGCTTTCTACAAGTGTTAAAATGAAGGAAACACATGATATAAGTGTCTATATTAGCTATATTAGACTACTATCAAAATGACTGTGTCGCAGGCTGATGCAAATCTTTGTTGACAGAAATGTTGAAATTTAATATTTATTCTACATATAAAACGAAGGCTTTTCAGAGGGTTCGATAACTCCTGGAAATTACTGTCTTAGAACGGCCAAAGGTGTGTGTTCACGTTGAAGGAAACGGAAACGACAAAAAATTGACCTAAAATAGGAGGTTTAATGATGCATTATGTACATACAGCTAGCATAAATAGCATGTTAGCATTGATTACTCAGTGGCCTAATGGTTGGAGTGTCCGCCCTGAGATCGGTAAGGTTGTGAGTTCAAACCCCGGCCGAGTCATACCAAAGAGTATACAAATGGGATCCATTACCTCCCTGCTTGGCACTCAGCATCAAGGGTTGGAATTGGGGGTCAAATCACCAAAATGATTCCCGGGCGCGGCCACCGCTGCTGCCCACTGCTCCCCTCACCTCCCAGGGGGTGATCAAGGGTGATGGGTCAAATGCAGAGAATAATTTCGCGACAATCATTGGCACTTTAACACAATGAGCTAAATATGTCTGATTAGCACTCCACACAAGTCAATAACATCAACAAAGCTCACCTTTGTGCATTCACGCACAGCATAAAACGTTTGATGGACAAATAGAGTCAAAGAAGGAGTGGCATAAAACATGTCTTTCTGTGGCAGCATCAAGGAAAGTTGTACATGTAAACAAACTATGGTGCGTTCAAGGGCTTCCGAAATTAGGTGCCAAATACTCTCATCAGTGAAGCATGTTTAATGTAAACAGTGGGATTTCTAGCAATTAGTAAGGTTTGTGTCATGTTTGTTCTACAGTCCATAGTGGATCTAATATAATAGTGAGAGTACAGTCCATAGTGGATCTAACATAATAGTGAAAGTCCAGTCCATAGTGGATCTAACATAATAGTGTGAGAGTCCAGTCCATAGTGGATCTAACATAATAGTGTGAGAGTCTAGTCCATAGTGGATCTAACATAATAGTGTGAGAGTCCAGTCCATAGTGGATCTAACATAATAGTGTGAGAGTCCAGTCCATAGTGGATCTAACATAATAGTGTGAAAGTCCAGTCCATAGTGGATCTAACATAATAGTGTGAGAGTCCAGTCCATAGTGGATCTAACATAATAGTGAGAGTACAGTCCATAGTGGATCTAACATAATAGTGAAAGTCCAGTCCATAGTGGATCTAACATAATAGTGTGAGAGTCCAGTCCATAGTGGATCTAACATAATAGTGTGAGAGTCTAGTCCATAGTGGATCTAACATAATAGTGTGAGAGTCCAGTCCATAGTGGATCTAACATAATAGTGTGAGAGTCCAGTCCATAGTGGATCTAACATAATAGTGTGAGAGTCCAGTCCATAGTGGATCTAACATAATAGTGTGAGAGTCCAGTCCATAGTAGATCTAACATAATAGTGTGAGAGTCCAGTCCATAGTGGATCTAACATAATAGTGTGAGAGTCCAGTCCATAGTGGATCTAACATAATAGTGTGAGAGTCCAGTTAATAGTGGATCTAACATAATAGTGTGAGAGTCCAGTCCATAGTGGATCTAACATAATAGTGAGAGTCCAGTCCATAGTGGATCTAACATAATAGTGTGAGAGTCCAGTCCATAGTGGATCTAACATAATAGTGTGAGAGTCCAGTCCATAGTGGATCTAACATAATAGTGTGAAAGTCCAGTCCATAGTGGATCTTACATAATAGTGTGAGAGTCCAGTCCATAGTGGATCTAACATACTAGTGAAAGTCCAGTCCATAGTGGATCTAACATAATAGTGTGAGAGTCCAGTCCATAGTAGATCTAACATACTAGTGAGAGTCCAGTCCATAGTAGATCTAACATAATAGTGAGAGTCCAGTCCATAGTGGATCTAACATAATAGTGTGAGAGTCCAGTCCATAGTAGATCTAACATAATAGTGAGAGTCCAGTCCATAGTGGATCTAACATAATAGTGTGAGAGTCCAGTCCATAGTAGATCTAACATAATAGTGAGAGTCCAGTCCATAGTGGATCTAACATAATAGTGTGAGAGTCCAGTCCATAGTAGATCTAACATAATAGTGAGAGTCCAGTCCATAGTGGATCTAACATAATAGTGTGAGAGTCCAGTCCATAGTGGATCTAACATAATAGTGTGAGAGTCCAGTCCATAGTGGATCTAACATAATAGTGAGAGTCCAGTCCATAGTGGATCTAACATAATAGTGTGAGAGTCCAGTCCATAGTGGATCTAACATAATAGTGTGAGAGTCCAGTCCATAGTGGATCTAACATAATAGTGAGAGTCCAGTCCATAGTGGATCTAACATAATATTGTGAGAGTCCAGTCCATAGTGGATCTAACATAATAGTGTGAGAGTCCAGTCCATAGTAGATCTAACATAATAGTGAGAGTCCAGT
>NC_084551.2:65725000-65775000 GCF_033978685.3 Nerophis lumbriciformis | reverse complement strand
GCGCACTGCCGAGGAATGGTCCAGTTTTGATCCATTTCCATATATAAGGCGCACCGGATTATAAGGCACACTGCCGATGAATGGTCCGGTTTTGATCCGTTTTCAATTATAAAACGCACCGGATTATAAGGCACACTGCCGATGAATGGTGTAGATTTGATCTGCTTTCGTATATAAGGCGCACCGGATTATAAGGTGCACTGCCAATGAATGGTCTAGTTTTGATCCATTTCTATATATAAATCGCCCCGGATTATAAGGCGCACTGCCGATGAATGGTGTAGTTTTGATCTGCTTTCGTATATAAGGCGCACCGGATTATAAGGTGCACTGCCGATGAATGGTCTAGTTTTGATCTGTTTTCATAAATAAGGCGCATCGGATCATAAGGCGCACTGCCGATGAATGGTCTAGTTTTGATCCGTTTTCATATATAAGGCGCACTGCAGATGAATGGTCCAGTTTTGATCTGTTTTCATCTATAAGGCGCACCGGATCATAAGGCGCACTGCCGATGAATGGTCTAGTTTTGATCCGTTTTCATATATAAGGCGAACTGCCGATGAATGGTCTAGTTTTGATCTGTTTACACATATAAGGCGCACCGGATTATAAGACGCAATGCCGATGAATGGACTAGTTTTGATCTGTTTTCATATATAAGGCGCACCGGTTTATAAGGCGCACTGCCGATGAATGGTCTAGTTTTGATCCGTTTTCATATATAAAACGCACCGGATTATAAAGTGCACAGCCGATCAATGGTCTACTTTTGATCTGTTTTCATATATAAGGCGCACCGGATCATAAAGCGCACTGCCGAAAAATGTTCTAGTTTTGATCCGTTTTCAAATATAAGGCGCACTGCCGATGAATGGTCTAGTTTTGATCTGTTTTCATATATAAGGCGCACCGGATCATAAAGCGCACTGCCGATGAATGGTCTAGTTTTGATCCGTTTTCATATATAAGGCGCACTGCCGATGAATGGTCTAATTTTGATCTGTTTTCATATATAAGGCGCACCGGATCATAAGGTACACTGCCGATGAATGGTCTAGTTTTGATCCGCTTTCATATATAAGGCGCACCAGATTTTAAGGTGCACTGCCGATGAATGGTCTAGTTTTGATCCGTTTTCATATATAAGGCGCACCGGATTATAAGGCACACTGCTGATGAATGGTGTAGTTTTGATCTGCTTTCGTATATAAGGCGCACCGGATTATAAGGTGCACTACAGATGAATGGTCTAGTTTTGATCTGTTTTCATATATAAGGCGCACCGGATCATAAAGCGCACTGCCGATGAATGGTCTAGTTTTGATCCGCTTCCGTATATAAGGCGCACCGGATTATAAGGCGCACTGCCGATGAATGGCTTAGTTTTGATCCGCTTTCATATATAAGGCGCACCGGATTATAAGGCACACTGCCGATGAATGGTCTAGTTTTGATCCGCTTCCGTATATAAGGCGCACCGGATTATAAGGCGCACTGCCGATGAATGGTCGAGTTTTGATTCGTTTCCATTTATAAAACGCACCCGATTATAAGGCACACTGCCGATGAATGGTCTAGTTTTGAACTGCTTTCGCATATAAGGCGCACCGGATTATAAGGCGCACTGCCGATGAATGGTCCAGTTTTGATCCGTTTTCATATATAATGCGCACTGCCAATGAATGGTCTAGCTTTGATCCGCTTTCATACATAAGGCGCACTGTTGATGAATGGTCTACTTTTGATCCGTTTTCATACATAAGGCGCACTGCCGATGAATGGTCTAGTTTTGATCTGTTTTCATATATAAGGCACACCGGATCATAAGGCGCACTGCAGATGAATGGTCTAGTTTTGATCCGCTTTCATATATAAGGCGCACCGGATTATAAGGCACACTGCCGATGAATGGTCTAGTTTTGATCCACTTTCGTATATATAAGGCGCACTGCCGATGAATGGTCTAGTTTTGATCCGTTTTCATTTATAAAATGCACCGGATTATAAGGCGCACTGCCGATGAATGGTCCAGTTTTGATCCGGTTTCATATATAAGGCGCACCGGATCATAAGGCGCACTGCCGATGAATGGTCTAGCTTTGATCCATTTCCATATATATGGCGCACCGGATTATAAGGCGCACTGCCGATGAATGGTCTAGCTTTGATCCATTCCCATATATAAGGCGCACCGGATTATAAGGCACACTGCAGATGAATGGTCTAGTTTTGATCCGTTTTCATTTATAAAATGCACCGGATTATAAGGCACACTGCCGATGAATGGTCTAGTTTTGATCTGCTTTCGTATATATGGGGCACCGGATTATAAGGCGCATTGCCGATGAATGATCTAGTTTTGATCCTTTTTCATATATGAAACGCACCGGATTATAAAGTGAAATCTAATCACCTCCCAGCTGTGTCTCGCCGTCAGCACTGATGGTTCTCTGTCCTCCGCACCATGGACAGAGGCGGTGACCTTTGCTCCTGCAGACAGCGCTGGCCACATCTCCCCCCACATATACTAATACCGGTATACCATACAACCCTACCGCGGACACAACCAAGATGTTTTCGCACCTCAATATTGGTCAAAGTGATGGCATAAATCCATCACAATGTCCCAACTTGTGCTGCTATTTTGCCACGCAGCTATCGCCGCGCCACCCGCACCGAAACAGCCGAGTCGGGGATTTACGTTCCTAACTGCGGCGGGACGAGCTGAACTGAACTCTTGAGTTCTTCCATTATCACACCTCCGCTAACGCTCATATCTCTTTTTCTTGCCACTGTCCCCACATTCTCCTCAGCTCCACTCCCCAGGCTTTCACAGCGCGCACAAATCAAGAGAATGTGCCTTGGCGTGGTGATCACTAACCCAAATGGAAAGGACGGAAACGTGGGCATGATAGCGATTGCCTGGCGCTGTCACAGCCCAGCTTAGCATCCGCGGGTCCGCCGCTGACTTCAAAGTGACTTATTCAGCAAAAAAAAAAAAAAAAAGCCTTCCGAAAAAGAAGAAATTCTTTGTTATTGTACGAACCCCGTTTCCATATGAGTTGGGAAATTGTGTTAGATGTAAATATAAACGGAATACAATGATTTGCAAATCCTTTTCAATTCCATATTCAGAACATATGTGATGTTCAAACATTTTTTTTGCAAATAATAATTAACTTTAGAATTTGATGGCCGGAGTTCCTTAAGGCTCTGGATGTTGTGGGGCTGTCTTGGTTGACAAGACTCTGCAGCATCGCGTGGACATCGGGGGCGGTACCTCTGGATTGGCAGACCGGGGTGGTGGTTCCTCTCTTTAAGAAGGGGAACCGGAGGGTGTGCTCTAACTATCGTGGGATCACACTCCTCAGCCTTCCCGGTAAGGTCTATTCAGGTGTACTGGAGAGGAGGCTACGCCGGATAGTCAAACCTCGGATTCAGGAGGAACAGTGTGGTTTTCGTCCTGGTCGTGGAACTGTGGACCAGCTCTATACTCTCGGCAGGGTCCTTGAGGGTGCATGGGAGTTTGCCCAACCAGTCTACATGTGTTTTGTGGACTTGGAGAAGGCATTCGACCGTGTCCCTCGGGAAGTCCTGTGGGGAGTGCTCAGAGAGTACGGGGTATCGGACTGTCTGATTGTGGCAGTCCGCTCCCTGTATGCTCAGTGCCAGAGCTTGGTCTGCATTGCCGGTAGTAAGTCGGACACGTTTCCAGTGAGGGTTGGACTCCGCCTAGGCTGCCCTTTGTCACCCATTCTGTTCATAACTTTTATGGACAGAATTTCTAGGCGCAGTCATGGCGTTGAGGGGATCCGGTTTGGTGGCTGCAGGATTAGGTCTCTGCTTTTTGCAGATGATGTGGTCCTGATGGCTTCATCTGGCCAGGATCTTCAGCTCTCACTGGATCGGTTCGCAGCTGAGTGTGAAGCGACTGGGATGAGAATCAGCACCTCCAAGTCCGAGTCCATGGTTCTCGCCCGGAAAAGGGTGGAGTGCCATCTCCAGGTTGGGGAGGAGATCTTGCCCCAAGTGGAGGAGTTCAAGTACCTCGGAGTCTTGTTCACGAGTGAGGGAAGAGTGGATCGTGAGATCGACAGGCGGATCGGTGCGGCGTCTTCAGTAATGCGGACGCTGTATCGATCCGTTGTGGTGAAGAAGGAGCTGAGCCGGAAGGCAAAGCTCTCAATTTACCGGTCGATCTACGTTCCCATCCTCACCTATGGTCATGAGCTTTGGGTTATGACCGAAAGGACAAGATCACGGGTACAAGCGGCCGAAATGAGTTTCCTCCGCCGGGTGGCGGGGCTCTCCCTTAGAGATAGGGTGAGAAGCTCTGCCATCCGGGGGGAGCTCAAAGTAAAGCCGCTGCTCCTCCACATGGAGAGGAGCCAGATGAGGTGGTTCGGGCATCTGGTCAGGATGCCACCCGAACGCCTCCCTAGGGAGGTGTTTAGGGCACGTCCGACCGGTAGGAGGCCGCGGGGAAGACCCAGGACACGTTGGGAAGACTATGTCTCCCGGCTGGCCTGGGAACGCCTCGGGATCCCACAGGAAGAGCTGGACGAAGTGGCTGGGGAGAGGGAAGTCCGGGCTTCCCTGCTTAGGCTGCTGCCCCCGCGACCCGACCTCGGATAAGCGGAAGAAGATGGATGGATGGATGGATGAATTTGATGGCAGCAACACGTGACAAAGAAGTTGGGAAAAGTGGCAATAAATACTGATAAAGTTGAGGAATGATCATCAAATACTTATTTGGAACATCCCACAGGTGTGCAGGCTAATTGGGAACAGGTGGGTGCCATGATTGGGTATAAAAACAGCTTCCCAAAAAATGCTCAGTCTTTCACAAGAAAGGATGGGGCGAGGTACACCCCTTTGTCCACAACTGCGTGAGCAAATAGTCAAACAGTTTAAGAACAACATTTCTCAAAGTGCAATTGCAAGAAATTTAGGGATTTTAACATCTACTGTGGGAAACAGCGGGAGGCAGTGTGCAGGTAAAAAGGTGTCTAATGCTTAAACCAAAAATAAACAAAAGGTGAGTGCCCCTAAGAAAAGGCATTGAAGCTTAGGGAAGGCTATGCAGAACGAAACTAAAACTGAACTGGCTACAAAGGGAAAAAAAAAAAAAAAGCAGAATGCTGGACGACAGCAAAGACTTACAGCGTGTGGAGCAGATGGCGTCCACAAAGTGCATCCGAACATGACATTTTAATCAACAATGGGGGACATTTTTTATCCGAAGAAGGATAAAAACAACTGAAATATTAACCTTGAGTAGATCTGGCCCTATGTGTGCTGAGTGCCGCTTAATTGAAAGTTAGGGTTGGTGTGCTACAAGCAATAGACTCACGCTGGAACGCCATCATGCTGACAATTACCTCAATACTGCAATCCGTCAACTAACATTTTTTTTTTTATCCCCCTCATTTTTTTTTTCTTATTTCAGGCTTGGTAACCCAGCAGCTGTTTGGAAAAAATAATGTGCTCAGTGGGGAATCCATCACGTTTCCGCTACTTCAGACAGATTGGCCTTCTGATTGCGGCGTCACTTCAATTATCACCAGGCAAATTTGTTTCCCCCCCCCCCCCGTTTCAAAGTATGCCATTCAGTTCCAATAGCATTCCTCAGACACACAATTGCGGTTTAATTATATGTTTTATGTGGCGAAAACAAAGACTGGTGTGGAGTGGAAACAAACAGGAGCCAGCTGGTTTGGACGTTTAATTAGTACAGTTTTGAGGTATCAGGAAAAAAATGAATGGATAAATGACCCCCCCAAAAAATAAAAAAATACAATTTACAATACTAGTAACTCAGCTTGCTCGCAGTCCTGGCTTGAGGTGAAGGCTAATTAGCTTTTAGCGTAACGTTAGCTCATTTTGCGGTGTGTGTGTTATGGACAACAAAGCCCTGTCTGTCTGTTATTTCACTTTACCCTTTTTCTGTGTTGATTGAGCTGTGTTGAAGCAGCAAAAAACGGACATTATGTTAAATGAAGAGTTTCTGTCTCTGATAGTTGATATAATAATGTAAGTGCATCATTAAGCGGGGCGGTATAGCTCGGTTGGTAGAGTGGCCGTGCCAGCAACTTGAGGGTTGCAGGTTCGATCCCCGCTTCCGCCATCCTAGTCACTGCCGTTGTGTCCTTGGGCAAGACACTTTACCCACCTGCTCCCAGTGCCACCCACACTGGTTTAAATGTAACTTAGATATTGGGTTTCACAATGTAAAGTGCTTTGAGTCACTTGAGAAAAAGCGCTATATAAATGTAATTCACAATTCACAATTAAGCCTACATGAACTCCATGGTGTTCAGGGATGAATAGTCTCTCCTATTGCTATTGTACCATTTTGTCAGCTTTAGTCAGAGGTGGGTAGAGTAGCCAGAAATTGTACTCAAGTAAGAGTACTGTTACTTTAGAGATTTATTACTCAAGTAAAAGGAAGAAGTAGTCACCCAAATATTTACTTGAGTAAAAGTAAAAAGTATGTTGTGGAAAAACTACTCAAGTACTGAGTAACTGATGAGTAACATACATATATATGAGTAACATACATATATATATATATATACTGTGTGTGTATATATATATATATATATATATATATACATTGATATATACAGTATATAATTTATATTTATTTAATTTGCTGTTTTTGTTTACATGTTAAAGGTGTTTTAATGAATATACATGCATGTTTAACACATATAGATTCCTTTCTTTAATGAAGACTAGAATATAAGTTGGTGTATTACCTGATTCTGATGACTTGCATTGATTGTAATCAGACAGTAGTGATGATAACGTCCATGTTTTCAAATGAGGGAGAAGAAAAGTTCCTCCTTCCTGTCTAATACCACATGAAAGTGGTTGGTTTTTGGCATCTTATTTGTCCAACTTCCATATTCGTTTTTATACACTTTACAAGAAATATATTGGCGGCAAACTCCGTAGCTTGCTAGCTTGTTTGCGCTGGCTTTCGGAGACTCTTGTTTTGAAAGCGCAGGCGCGATGGAGCGGCACTTTTATTGTGAAGACAGGAACGTCTTCATGTGCGGTCAGTCTTTAGGCTTTTGACGGGATGTACGGTTGAAATAAAAAAGCATCTTTTTTCCTTCACACTTTTGATTGATTGATTGGAACTTTTATTAGTAGATTGCACAGTACAGTACATATTCCGTACAGTTGACCACTAAATGGTAACACCCCAATAAGTTTTTCAACTTGTTTAAGTCAGGTCATGTGACCGCCTGGCTCTGTTTGATTGGTCCAACGTCACCAGTGACTGCATCTGATTGGTGGAACGAAGTGAAACGTCACCAGTAAGGCAGGCACTTTGAAGGTCTGTCTGACAGACCAAAACAAACAAAGCGTGCATTAACAGATCGATAAAAATTAGTAGCGAGTAGCGAGCTGAATGTAGATAAAAGTAGCGGAGTAAAAGTAGCGTTCCTTCTCTATAAATATACTTAAGTAAAAGTAAAAGTATGTTGCAATAAAACTACTCTTAGAAGTACAATTTATCCCAAAAGTTACTCAAGTAGATGTAACGGAGTAAATGTAGCGCGTTACTACCCACCTCTGGCTATAGTTACATTAATCATTAGTAATGGAGCAGCCTAGTTTTGAATGGCAGGGTCCCTGCTATCACATGTTGATACAAATATAACATTTACATGATAAAAATCAACTTCCCAAATGCTGTAATAAATTAAGCATGATGGGTTGACTTGAAACTGTTTAATGTTGCACTTTTTATACGTAGAAGAAAAGTTTTGTCATTTTATTTAATCTGAGCAACAACTTGAGGCAGTTTAATGTTGATTAACGTGGGCAGGATTATTATAGTGTTCCCAATGTTAAAAGGATAACGCTATTGTTTACAAATTTGGTAAACTTGTTTTCTTACTGTACCGAAAATGAACCGAACCGTGACCCCTAAACCGAGGTACGTACCTAACCGAAATTTTTGTGTACCGTTACACCCCTAATATATATATATATATATATATATATATATATATATATATATATATATATATATATATATATATATATATATATATATATATACGTATATAGATATAGATAAATACATACATATATATATATATATATATATATATATATATATACATCTGTAAGTGCAAGTTAAAGCTCTACTATGCAAAGCGAAAGCCATTTATCAACAACACCCAGAAACGCCGCCGGCTTCTCTGGGCCAGAGATCATCTAAGATGGACTGATACAAAGTGGAAAAGTGTTCTGTGATCTGACGAGTCCACATTTCAAATTGTTTTTGGAAATATTCGACATCGTGTCATCCGGACCAAAGGGGAAGCGAACCATCCAGAAAGTTGAAAAGCCAGCATGTGTGATGGTATGGGGGTGTATTAGTGCCCAAGACATGGGTAACTTGCACATCTGTGAAGGCACCATTAATGCTGAAAGGTACATACAGGTTTTGGAACAACATATGTTGCCATCCAAGCAACGTTACCATGGACGCCCCTGCTTATTTCAGCAAGACAATGCCAAGCCACATTCAGCACGTGTTACAACAGCGTGGCTTCGTTAAAAAAGAGTACGGGTACTTTCCTGGCCCGTCTGCAGTCCAGACCTGTCTCTCATCGAAAATGTGTGGCGCATTATGAAGCGTAAAATACGACAGCGGAGACCCCGGACTGTTGAACGACTGAAGCTGTACATAAAACAAGAATGGGAAAGAATTCCACTTTCAAAGCTTCAACAATTAGTTTCCTCAGTTCCCAATTGTTTATTGAGTGTTGTTAAAAGAAAAGGTGATGTAACACAGTGGTGAACATGCTCTTTCCCAACTACTTTGGCACGTGTTGCAGCCATTAAATTCTAAGTAAATTACTATTTGCAAAAAAAAAAAAAAAAGTTTATGAGTTTGAACATCAAATATGTTGTCTTTGTGGTGCATTCAATTGAATATGGGTTGAAAAGGATTTGCAAATCATTGTATTCCGTTTATATTTGCATCTAACACAATTTCCCAACTCATATGGAAACGGGGTTTGTACTTATATCACCCAATCCAGACAACCTTCCCTAGTCATGGCACAATAAAATGCAACCAACACAAAAAGTCAATACACATGCTCACACATAATACAACCTAAACATCCTTTCTGGACGTGCTGAACAAAGGGGCGCTTTGGATTAAAAAAAAACTTTGGTATATATATATATATATATATATATATATATATATATATATATATATATATATATATATATATATATATATATATATATATGTATGTGTGGGAAAAAAAAATCACAAGACTACTTCATCTCTACAGGCCTGTTTCATGAGGGGTTACCTCAATCATCAGGAGATTTTAATGGAAGCATTCACATACCATGGTTTGTATAGGGCACAGAGTGGGTAGGTACAGGCTGGCGTAGGGGCGTGGTGATTGGCTCATGTGTTACCTAGGAGGTGTTTCCGTCTGTGGCGGCATGCTGTTACAATTTCGCTGCGCTTGTTGAGGGATGACAGGTCTGGACGGTAAATAATAAACAGTTTCTCTTTCAAGCATAGGTTGCATCTTTTATTACCACTATTGTAAGGTGTGCTGGATGCAAGAATGTGCCATGTTATTGAATATTCAACATTATTGTCTTTGAGGTCCCAAATGTGTTTGCTGAGTTCTGTGGTATTCCGCAGGTTTTGGTTCCTGAAAGAAGCCTTGTGATTGTTCCATCTGGTTTTGAACTCTCCCTCGGTTAATCCTACATATGTGTCGGATGTGTTAATGTCCTTGCGTGTTACCTTAGATTGGTAGACAATTGATGTTTGTAAGCACCCCCCGTTGAGAGGGCAATCAGGTTTCTTTCGGCAGTTACAGCCTTTGTTGGTTTTGGAGTCGCTCTGTCCGGGGGCCGACGGCTCATTTGCAATTGTTTTGTTGTGGTTTGAGATAATTTGTCGTATATTGTTCATACAGCTGTAGCTCAATTTAATGTTGTTCTTGTTGAATACTTTTCTTAGGGTGTTGTCTTTGGGAAAGTGTTTGTCAATCAGATTGAGGAATTTGTGTCCAATGTTAGTTGAGACGTTTTTGCTGTATGGGGGGTTGTACCAGATGATGTCGTTTCGTTTTCTGTTCTTTTTTGGTTGGTTTCCTGGCATGGGTTCATAGGTGAGGGTGAAATTGTATCCGCTTTCATCAAGGGCTTTTTGGTACGGGCGGGGTTGCTTGGTCAAATTCAGCTTTGCTAGATGACAGCATCGATAGCCTTTTATTAATTCCGGTAGGTATTCTTTTCGTGGTGGTGGGTGGGTGGTTGCTGTCATGGTGCACGTATTGGAGTTGTGTTGTGTTGGGTTTCGTGAATGGTTGGTAGCTGTTATTTCTCAGGTTGAAAGTGACGTCAAGGTAAGTTGACGGTTTGCTTGTTGGCTTCAATCGTGATCCGTAGGCCGTTCTCTTTGAAAATTTGGCATATGCGCTTCTTGGTATTCTCGCTGCTCCTTGGCGAGGCGCGACACACTGCCAGTCCGTCATCACGGTAAATACCAAGGTTCAGATTGAGGCTAGCGAGCTGGTATGGTATGGTATGTGAATGCTCCCATTAAAATCTCCTGATGATTGAGGGAACCCCCTCATGAAACAGGCCTGTAGAGATGAAATAGTCTTGTGATTTTTTTTCCCACACATACATATATATATACAGGTAAAAGCCAGTAAATTAGAATATTTTGAAAAACTTGATTTATTTCAGTAATTGCATTCAAAAGGTGTAACTTGTACATTATATTTATTCATTGCACACAGACTGATGCATTCAAATGTTTATTTCATTTAATTTTGATGATTTGAAGTGGCAACAAATGAAAATCCAAAATTCCGTGTGTCACAAAATTAGAATATTACTTAAGGCTAATACAAAAAAGGGATTTTTAGAAATGTTGGCCAACTGAAAAGTATGAAAATGAAAAATATGAGCATGTACAATACTCAATACTTGGTTGGAGCTCCTTTTGCCTCAATTACTGCGTTAATGCGGCGTGGCATGGAGTCGATGAGTTTCTGGCACTGCTCAGGTGTTATGACACCAGCAGATGACATGGCACCCCAAACCATCACTGATGGTGGAAACTTTACACTAGACTTCAGGCAACGTGGATCCTGTGCCTCTCCTGTCTTCCTCCAGACTCTGGGACCTCGATTTCCAAAGGAAATGCAAAATTTGCATGGTTGGGTGATGGTTTGGGGTGCCATGTCATCTGCTGGTGTCGGTCCACTCTGTTTCCTGAGATCCAGGGTCAACGCAGCCGTCTACCAGCAAGTTTTAGAGCACTTCATGCTTCCTGCTGCTGACCTGCTCTATGGAGATGGAGATTTCAAGTTCCAACAGGACTTGGCGCCTGCACACAGCGCAAAATCTACCCGTGCCTGGTTTACGGACCATGGTATTTCTGTTCTAAATTGGCCCGCCAACTCCCCTGACCTTAGCCCCATAGAAAATCTGTGGGGTATTGTGAAAAGGAAGATGCAGAATGCCAGACCCAAAAACGCAGAAGAGTTGAAGGCCACTATCAGAGCAACCTGGGCTCTCATAACACCTGAGCAGTGCCAGAAACTCATCGACTCCATGCCACGCCGCATTAACGCAGTAATTGAGGCAAAAGGAGCTCCAACCAAGTATTGAGTATTGTACATGCTCATATTTTTCATTTTCATACTTTTCAGTTGGCCAACATTTCTAAAAATCCCTTTTTTGTATTAGCCTTAAGTAATATTCAAATTTTGTGACACACGGAATTTTGGATTTTCATTTGTTGCCACTTCAAATCATCAAAATTAAATGAAATAAACATTTGAATGCATCAGTCTGTGTGCAATGAATAAATATAATGTACAAGTTACACCTTTTGAATGCAATTACTGAAATAAATCAAGTTTTTCAAAATATTCTAATTTACTGGCTTTTACCTGTATATATGTATATATATATATATATATATATATATATATATATATATATATATATATATATATATATATATATATATTAGCTACTTTACATGCAGTCAGCTTTCGGCCCTCGACCAAAGTTTTTTTTTAATCCAAAGCGCCCCTTCAAGGGTGTTAAACATGTTCCATCCTCCAGTGATAATGGTACATGATAACTATCATTGGCCGCGGGCTAATGGAGGTGATTCCTCTTAGCTCCACACGGTGTATGGAGACACACATTTAGCCTCTGGCTTGTCAGCCGGTGGACTAAAATAATAACAGTGTCAGCCAGAGGGCATCGGTGTTAGTGATCAGCATTATTGATGACGTACTTTTTCACGAAAATCGGCCGATACTGATCCCTGGCCGATCGATGCGCACATCCCTATTAGTTTTGTTTTGCTCAGACAATATTGTTAAAATGTCAACAGACCATAAATAAACTGAACAATGTGATTGGTATTAGTGTTGGTGATCCTGATTGGATTGGAACATCCCTAGTTAAGATAGTCAATGATGAAACTTGGTATTTGTAGTGAATTGTAGTGCAAACATTATTAGTGGGAAGAAGAGAAGCAAGATGCAAACACTTATTACCAACAAAACAAATACTGTAGTTCCGACTTGATGATCCAACATCAATCGACTTTGCATTTGGAGTTTTGTGGTCGGATTCCACGGCTTTAATACACTCATGCATTATTTATATGTGGAACACAACTCAATAATGATGGAGGAAATTAGACAATTTCCACAATTACCATCCATTTACTTTCGTCTTGGTCAGCTTTTATTTTCATTCCCAGCTTTATTTTTTTTGTCACATCCCTTTTAAAAGTGTCCCTTAAACTTTATGGCTATTTATTGTTGTTTTTTGTTGTTTTTTTTTGCTTCCTTTTAATGAGTCTTCTGCAATGTTTTTTTAAGGCCTCGTTTGCTGCTTTCTTGTCATATTTATTTGCCGACATAAAGCCCGGCACAAAGTACTTCCAGGAAAGCTGAGTTTTTACAAGACCCCCTCCTTGGATGAAAAAAAAAAAAAAAAACTCCTGTCAAGATGCTCTTTGACTAGCTCTGCAGCTGCCATAAAGCACAATGTAACCATAGAGCCCGGTGGCAGACGTAGCGTCACCGTAAATCCTGACATGGGGAAGTGATGTAAGGTGGAGGAGAGTCGTGCAAGGAGCCTCCAGAGTGGGCGCACACTTGACCTTCTCAGCAGCCAATCAATGTCTCGCCTGTGCACGAGTGCTTCGTCCTCCCCACCAACATTGTTTCTATATATCACCCCGCTTAAAGAGGCGCTGATGCCATCTCATGCCCGTCAGGTTCAAACACTGGATGGGCTGCAGCTAACGATTATTTTTCTATCGATTAATCTATAGATTATTTTTTTCGATTAATCGGTTAATCTATAGATTATTTTTTTCGATTAATCTATAGATTATTTTTCCTTTTACCGATTATTTTTTTTTATTTAAAATGAAGATGAAAAAAATAAATGTTGGCCAGTTTTTTCAAAAGGCATGACTTTTATATACAAAAAAAAAAAGTATGGCCACTCAGTCAACATTGACAACAACATGACAAAATATTCTGTAACAATGTAAACATTTAAAACTTTTAACATTTAACAAAATTAAAAGTAGCTTATTTGCTTTTTAATGTGCAAATATAAAAGTAAACATCCAGTGCAAATCTTAATATTCTGCAATAGTATAAGCATTTCTAAAGTAAAAGTATTGCTTATTTTGCTTTAAAATGTGCAAAAGTAAAGATAAACATCCAATACAAAAAAGTGCAAAACGAAATATTCTGTAACAGTGTAAACATTTCAACAAAAGTAAAAGTATTGCTTATTTTGCTTAATAACACAACAATGATAGTATGATTAAAGTGAAAGTTAATTGTTGGTTTGTACATAGTATATGTAACTGTTAATGTTGTAAAAGGTATTTGCACAACTAATTAACGTTAGCGTTAAAGAGGAGCGCGTCTTTGTAAACACTGAACAGGCATGCCAAACGCGCCTCTCAGAGCGAAACAGTGTTTTAGTTTATGAATTTACAACGCAGATACAAATGACACATTCATGATTTTGTGTAATGATGACAATGTATACTCACGCGGACGATTGACTAGTTGATGGTTTTCTTTTCAAATGTTCCTTCATAGCCGTTGTGCTGCTATGATAGGCCATTTTCGCTGGACACAGTGTGCATACAACAACTGTCAAGTGTTTTGCTTTTTTCGCTGTGCTTATCCCACACTTGAAGGGATGTACCAATGCTGAATGTGGCTTCTGGATTTCACTCAAAAGACCAGACCGTAGTTACTTTTTCCTTTAGTTTGCAACAGTTTTTCCAACCAAGAAACAGCTTCTTTTTTCTTCTTTAGTCTTTTTAGCAGTCTTTAGCAGTGTTAGTAGACTTTAGTTTCTTTAGCTGTCATTAGCTGTCTTTAGTAGCCTTTAGTAGCCTTTAGTAGCCTTTAGCTTCTTTAGTAGGTGAAAAACCTTTAAGGACAAAACACCACAAGATTAACATGCTGTAAAAAAATCAATCAATTATCAATCCCATAATTTACAACTATTAATTAGCTATCAAACTCTTAACCATTAAACAAGTGCAAGAAAATGGACACATCTTTTCCCGCAACAGGTGCGCCACACCCACGAAGAGAAATATTAAATCTTACATACTTTTGGCACAACTCTGGGTTATCTGTAATGAACTAAACCTTTTTCCACTCTGCGCTGGCGTCTTTTGTACTCCTTGATTTGACACAGCGGTCTAATTACAGGGCTCGCGCACCAGCAGATGAGACGGGAGCGCGCCGCGTTATACCTGCGCGCGAACGTAAACTGATCGGCTCTGATTTTATAAGCCGACTGGCCGAAATAATGCCGAATTATATACATTTGTTTATTGAAATACTCCCACACTTTTGACGACTTTTGGCGTGCTTTTTTCCCCTCGCTCGCACCGCTCGCATCATCTGCTTTGCGCTCCGCCATGACGGCAGTGTGACGTAAATATGCCACGCGTCGAAGCATAAAAACGACGTCGACGTATTTACGTAACCGATGACGTCGACTACGTCGACGCGTCGTTTCAGCCTTAATGACATCTATTAATCAGACAAGAAGCAAGGAACCATGCAGAGACAGAGTTCAATTTAGCTCGTGAGGAGAACGCATGGAGCTGCGCACTTAGTCACAGTCTCGCCCTACGCTTTAAGGTTCAGCTCCCGCGTCCCTCTATTTATTCAGGAGTTCTACAGTCAACATCAGTGAGGCCTCCTCTAAAAGGGGTGGTCACACATATCATGCAAAGCAGGTCCAGGACGCACAATACACTGCAAAAAAACATACTTGCCAACCCTCCCGAATTTTCCGGGAGACTCCCGAAATTCAGCGCCTCTCCCGAAAAAACCTCCCGGGACAAATATTCTCCCGAAAATCTCCCGATTTTCAGCCGGAGCTGGAAGCCACGCCCCCTCCAGCTCCATGCGGACCTGAGTGAGGACAGCCTTTTTTCACGACGGGAGGACAACAGGGTCACAAGAACTAAATCATCCAGACTAGAGATAAATTGTATTATGTTTATCTTACCTAAAAATAAATATATTTATTAATTAAAAAAACCAAAAAAAACTAAATACATTTTTACTCTATTTTGCTAAAAACATCAAAATTAATTGTATTTTTATTTATATTTTTTCCTGACTCCTTATTACATCCAGCCATAGAATTATACATTAAAATAAATATATTTGAAATAATTGATTTTAAATGATAATAATTCATTTAAAATGACCATATTTAATTATTACAATAATTGCTTGTTTATCAACAACTTTAGCATTTTATTCATTACATTTTGAAACTCTAAGAAGCCAAGTTATGTTATATTCCTTAATATTTATTTATGCAAGTTTGAAGTATCAATTATCTAAACATAGTTTTGGTTGCATATTTTCAGGATGTAGATAAATATATATATATATATATATATATATATATAAGAAACCTGATTGCCCTCTCAACGGGGGGTGCTTACAAACATCAGTTGTCTACCAATCTAAGGTAACACGCAAGGACATTAACACATCCGACACATATGTAGGATTAACCGAGGGAGAATTCAAAACCAGATGGAACAATCACAAGGCTTCTTTCAGGAACCAAAACCTGCGGAATACCACAGAACTCAGCAAACACATTTGGGACCTCAAAGACAATAATGTTGAATATTCAATAACATGGCAAATTCTTGCATCCAGCACACCTTACAATAGTGGTAATAAAAGATGCAACCTATGCTTGAAAGAGAAACTGTTTATTATATACCGTCCAGACCTGTCATCCCTCAACAAGCGCAGCGAAATTGTAACAGCATGCCGCCACAGACGGAAACACCTCCTAGGTAACACATGAGCCAATCACCACGCCCCTACGCCAGCCTGTACCCACCCACTCTGTGCCCTATATAAACCATGGTATGTGAATGCTCCCATTAAAATCTCCTGATGATTGAGGGAACCCCCTCATGAAACAGGCCTGTAGAGATGAAATAGTCTTGTGATTTTTTTCCCCCCACACATACATATATATATATATATATATATATATATATATATATATATATATATATATATATATACATATATATATATATATATATGAAAGTTGAATTCTTTCCCATTCTTGTTTTATGTAGAGCTGCAGTCGTTCAACAGTCCGGGGGTCTCCGCTGTCGTATTTTACGCTTCATAATGCGCCACACATTTTCGATGGGAGACAAGTCTGGACTGCGGACGGGCCAGGAAAGTACCGGTACTCTTTTTTTTTACGAAGCGACGCTGTTGTAACACGTGCTTAAACTTAAAACAAGTAAAACACTAGAACATAAAATCTGCTTAGTGAGAAGAATTATCTTATCAGACAGAAAATAAGCAAATATCACCCTTATTTGAGATGTGCGCATCGATCGGCCAGGGATCAGTATCGGCCGATTTTCGTAAAAAAGTACGTCATCAATAATGCTGATCACTAACACCGATGCCCTCTGGCTGACACTGTTATTATTTTAGTCCACCGGCTGACAAGCCAGCAGCTAAATGTGTGTCTCCATACACCGTGTGGAGCTAAGAGGAATCACCTCCATTAGCCTTCGGCCAATGATAGTTATCATGTATCATTATCACTGGAGGATGGAACATGTTTAACACCCTTGAAGGGGCGCTTTGGATTAAAAAAAAACTTTGGTCGAGGGCCGAAAGCTGACTGCATGTAAAGTAACTAATATATATATATATATATATATATATATATACCAAAGTTTTTTTTTTAATCCAAAGCGCCCCTTTGTTCAGCACGTCCAGAAAGGACGTTTAGGTTGTATTATGTGTGAGCATGTGTATTGACTTTTTGTGTTGGTTGCATTTTATTGTGCCATGACTAGGGAAGGTTGTCTGGATTGGGTCATATAAGTACAAACCCCGTTTCCATATGAGTTGGGAAATTGTGTTAGATGTAAATATAAACGGAATGCAATGATTTGCAAATCATTTTCAACCCATATTCAGTTGAATTGCACTACAAAGACAAGATATTTGATGTTCAAACTCATAAACTTTTTTTTTTTTTTGCAAATAATAATTTACTTAGAATTTAATGGCTGCAACATGTGCCAAAGTAGTTGGGAAAGGGCATGTTCACCACTGTGTTACATCACCTTTTCTTTTAACAACACTCAATAAACGATTGGGAACTGAGGAAACTAATTGTTGAAGCTTTGAAAGTGGAATTCTTTCCCATTCTTGTTTTATGTAGAGCTTCAGTCGTTCAACAGTCCGGGGGTCTCCGCTGTCGTATTTTACGCTTCATAATGCGCCACACATTTTCGATGGGAGACAGGTCTGGACTGCAGACGGGCCAGGAAAGTACCCGTACTCTTTTTTTTTACGAAGCCACGCTGTTGTAACACGTGCTTAAACTTAAAACAAGTAAAACACTCTAACATAAAATCTGCTTAGTGAGAAGAATTATCTTATCAGACAGAAAATAAGCAAATATCACCCTTATTTGAGATATTTCATCTTACTTAGATTTCAGTTTTTGCAGTGTAGAAGCCGGGGATCGAACCAGGAACACTCAGGTTGCTGACACCGTCAACCAATAAACTAGACAAAAAAACATTTGCGCTGACATGTATTGTTTTTCCCGAAATCTATCTCAGATCTTTCTTTCGTATTATTATTAGGAGTCACAAAAAGGCATGAAAAAAGGGGGAAAAAAATGGATTACTGGTCAGAATGTGGTGAATGAATGAAGCACTTTACTATACACAAATGGCCCCAGGTTTAATTTCCAGTAGATTTAATGTCCCACTACTGGATTAGATTCATTTCATTGATTTTTTCCCAGTGAGGATTTTGCCGCCCAAGCGAGCCGGGCGAGGAATTCCATTGTTACCAAGAAATGTGATTTCCTTTTTACCCTTTTGTAACTCTTCAGCGGGCAGAATCGGTTCAAAAGAAAGAAGAAAAAAAAGGGATCAATGAGCGAATCTTAATGTATTCCATCAAGGATTTGAATGGTCTTGTCGATCAATGCAAATGAGTCAACAGTCCCTTCGCCAGGTACTCGTTTGGCGACTTTTTTGGGGGGAATCAAATTAAAATAGGCAGACTAGCGATTTGAGACGCTCTGCAAACATTTCCCGACTCCTTTCAAACGGACTCGCAGATTCGTCTCTTTGGAGATTCCTTGTTTGACAGTCTCGTCTGTCTCCGGCTCCTTTTGCACACAGCTGCAGTGTGCGCCTGTCAATTTGTCAGCTTAAAACATACTTGCCAACCCTCCCGGATTTTCCGGGAGACTCCCGAAATTCAGCGCCTCTCCCGAAAACCTCCCGGGACAAATTTTCTCCCGAAATTCGCACAATATAAACAGCGTGCCTGCCCAGTCACGTTATAACTGTAGAATGATCGAGGGTGAGTTCTTGGTTTCTTATGTGGGTTTATTGTTAGGCAGTTTCATTAACGTCCTCCCAGCGCGGCAACAACACACAACAACAGCAGTCACGTTTTTGTATACCGTAAAGCAGTTCGTCTGCCGTAAACAGCAATGTTTGTGACACTCTTAAACAGGACAATACTGCCATCTAGTGCATTTGATGAAAGCACTTTTGTGCGTGCCACACAGCAATGCATCATCAGAGTTCAGCATGGTTAGAAAAATAGTGACAGAGAATAGAACAAGGATGGACAATTCAACCCTTAACTCAGCAACAATGAGTAGATGAGTGTTATGTGTGTGTATATGTGTAAATAAATGAACACTGAAATTCAAGTATTTATTATATATATATATATATATATATATATATATATATATAGCTAGAATTCACTGAACGTCAAGTATTTGTTATATATATATATATATATATATATATATATATATATATGTCTTAATAAGGTTATCCAAAAAATAGTGCTCGATACCGTAGTAGAGCGCAATATATGTATGTGTGGGAAAAAAAATCACAAGACTATTTCATCTCTACAGGCCTGTTTCATGAGGGGGGGTACCCTCAATCGTCAGGGGAAATCTCCTGACGATTGAGGGTACCCCCCCTCATGAAACAGGCCTGTAGAGATGAAATAGTCTTGTGATTTTTTTTCCCACACATACATATATATATATATATATATATATATATATATATATATATATATATATATATATATATATATATATATATATATATATATATATATATATATATATATATATATATGTCATGTCTGTGTGATCAGGTTTTATTTTTGGACTTTTTGTGCAGTTTTGTTTTGTCACCATAGTTACCCATTAGTTTCACCTGTCATGTCACGCACCTGTTTTGAGTCACGCACCTGTTGTTAATCATGTCCATAAGTATTTAAGTTCATTCATTCTCTGTTGTTCGTCCTGACGACCTCACACCACATTTATGCTCTGTCCATTCCTCTAAGATCCTGCTTCATGTCCCTTGTCAAAGTAAGTTTTGGTTCCATGTTTATAGTCTTTTTGTTTTTCATAGTTTGTTCTCCGCCACTGTGCGCGCTTTCATTTATTCCTTTTTTTTTGATAATAATAAATCATGTACCTTAATTCCCGTCTCGCCCGTGCCAACTTTCCGTTGCATCCTGGAAAAGCAAACTCCCAAGATCAAGTCGTGACAATATATATATGAAATACTTGACCTGGTGAATTCTAGCTGTAAATATACTCCTCCCCTTTTAGCCACGCCCCCTCCCACCCCGACCACGCCCACCCCCACCCCCGTCCCCCCCCACCTCCCGAAATCGGAGGTCTCAAGGTTGGCAAGTATGGCTTAAAATCCCCCCAAAAAATGTAAATTTCTGCTTTTTGATTTTGGAGTGGACTTAATCACGCACAATAATAAAACACTGCCAAGACTCGGTGGGGTTTGAGGTCAGCGAAGAGGAGCGAGCCGCTTTAATATGCAAGAAGGAAATTAAACTTTAACGTCGACGCGGAATAATTTGCTCCTTTCTTATCATTATTAAACAATCCAGCTCTCCGTTTCGATATATTTCTTGTTCAAAAAGGCAAATTTGCTACATTTCCACGCGCATAATTCATTGTCTTCCAGCCGGGATGATCCATTTTGAATCAAAGTCAACTCCCACGTCGGGTACGTGGCTCTAAAGTGAAAGTGAAGCTACACCTGAGATCGACGTTTTGCTTGGAGATGAGACAGGAAGTTACTATTCATAAGCGCCAATGTCCGACAGGCCTCGAATTTGAACTTTTTAGAGGCCTACTGAAACCCAGTACTACCGACCACGCAGTCTGATAGTTTATATATCAATGCCATCCATCCATCCATCCATCCATCTTCTTCCGCTTATCCGAGGTCGGGTCGCGGGGGCAGCAGCCTAAGCAGGGAAGCCCAGACTTCCCTCTCCCCAGCCACTTCGTCCAGCTCTTCCTGTGGGATCCCGAGGCGTTCCCAGGCCAGCCGGGAGACATAGTCTTCCCAACGTGTCCTGGGTCTTCCCCGCGGCCTCCTACCGGTCGGACGTGCCCTAAACACCTCCCTAGGGAGGCGTTCGGGTGGCATCCTGACCAGATGCCCGAACCACCTCATCTGGCTCCTCTCCATGTGGAGGAGCAGCGGCTTTACTTTGAGCTCCCCCCGGATGACAGAGCTTCTCACCCTATCTCTAAGGGAGAGCCCCGCCACCCGGCGGAGGAAACTCATTTCGGCCGCTTGTACCCGTGATCTTGTCCTTTCGGTCATGACCCAAAGCTCATGACCATAGGTGAGGATGGGAACGTAGATCGACCGGTAAATTGAGAGCTTTGCCTTCCGGCTCAGCTCCTTCTTCACCACAACGGATCGATACAGCGTCCGCATTACTGAAGACGCCGCACCGATCCGCCTGTCGATCTCACGATCCACTCTTCCCTCACTCGTGAACAAGACTCCGAGGTACCGTATTTTCCGCACTATAAGGCGCACCTAAAAACCACAAATTTTCTCAAAAGCTGACAGTGCGCCTTATAACCCGGTGCGCCTTATATATGGGTTAATATTAATATTAATTTTCATAAAGTTTCGGTCTCGCAACTACGGTAAACAGCCGCCATCTTTTTTCCCCGTAGAAGAAGCGCGCGGTGCATGCTGGGATATGTGACGTTTCATTTCCATTTGTGTGTTTATGTAAAGACCCCAAAATGGCTCCTATTAAGTGTGTTGTCTGTCTAATTATAAATAATGCAGACGAGGCGTGTTAACTGAGTTCTCAACGTTTACTCACAGCGTGCTCATAACCACATTCTAACTGCCAGCATACAACAACGCTTCTCAGGGCTACCGCGCATGCTCGTCACTATCGTTGCATGCTGGGTAGTGTAGTTGTTATATTTGCTAGCTCATAACATCACATTAAGAGACACGCTTACGCGCTTAATTCAATACTCGCCGTCATTCCGGGTGGATTGACAAAAGACCTCCAGCCGCTAGATATTGGTGTCAACAGGGCATTCGAAGCTAGACTGCTAACTGCGTGGGAACAGTGGATGACAGAAGGCGAACACACCTTCACTAAGACAGGGAGACAGCGCCGGACGACATACGCCAACATCTGCCAGTGGATCGTAAATGCCTGGGCGGATATTTCGGTCACAACTGTGGTCCGAGCTTTCCGGAAGGCAATGACTTCGACGAGACGGAGCCGGCCATTTTGGATCCCGTATTCGCCCAACTTTTTAATTCGGACACCGTAGGAGAAGAATTCGAGGGATTTATGAATGAAGAATAACTTCAGAAAGTGAGCGCTATGTTTATTTTGTGTGTTGTGACATTAACGTTCGAGCAACATTATGTTGCTATTGCTCTGCACTATTTTGAATTTTACTATGTTTGTGATTGCAAATTTGCGTACATTTTGGGAGTGAACAGAGTTGTTAGAACGCTGGTTTTTAATATATTATTAAAGTTTGACTGACCTATCTGACTGTTTTTTTGACATTCCTTTAGCGCAGTTAGATGCGGCTTACAACACGGGGCGGCTTATAGGTGGACAAAGTTTTGAAATATGCCGTTCATTGAAGGCGCGGCTTATAACCCAGGGCGGCTTATGGTGCGGAAAATACGGTATATATACATACACATATATTGTCAAGACTTGGTCCTTGGTGTTTGCTTTTCCGGAAGGCAACGGAAAGTTGGCTCGGGCGAGACGGGAATGTGAGTACATATTTTATTTTTAATATATCAAAAAAGAACAAACGAAAAGCGCGCACAATGGCCGAGGTACAAAACTTGGCTAATGAAAACAAAACTTGCACATAGGCAGAAACTGTGAACAATGAAACAAAAACACTAACTGGTAAATGCCTGGGCGGATATTTCGGTCACAACTGTGGTCCGAGCTTTCCAGAAGGCAGGATTCACAGAACTGCTGGACAACAGCGACACTGACTCCGATGACTTCGACGAGACGGAGCCGGCCAATTTGGATCCCACATTCGCCCAACTTTTCAATTCGGACACCGAAGGAGAAGAATTCGAGGGATTTATGAATGAAGAATAACTTCAGAAAGTGAGCGCTATGTTTATTTTGTGTGTTGTGACATTAACGTTCGAGCAACATTAAGTTATTGATGTTATTGCTCTGCACTATTTTGAATTTTACTATGTTTGTGATTGCACATTTGCGTACATTTTGGGAGTGAACAGAGTTGTTAGAACGCTGGTTTTTAATATATTATTAAAGTTTGACTGACCTATCTGACTGTTTTTTTGACATTCCTTTAGCGCAGTTAGATGCGGCTTATAACACGGGGCGACTTATAGGTGGACAAAGTTTTGAAATATGCCGTTCATTGAAGGCGCGGCTTATAACCCAGGGCGGCTTATGGTGCGGAAAATACGGTATATATACATACACATATATTGTCAAGACTTGGTCCTTGGTGTTTGCTTTTCCGGAAGGCAACGGAAAGTTGGCTCGGGCGAGACGGGAATGTGAGTACATATTTTATTTTTAATATATCAAAAAAGAACAAACGAAAAGCGCGCACAATGGCCGAGGTACAAAACTTGGCTAATGAAAACAAAACTTGCACATAGGCAGAAACTGTGAACAATGAAACAAAAACACTAACTGGTAAATGCCTGGGCGGATATTTCGGTCACAACTGTGGTCCGAGCTTTCCGGAAGGCAGGATTCACAGAACTGCTGGACAACAGCGACACTGACTCCGATTACTTCGACGAGACGGAGCCGGCCATTTTGGATCCCGTATTCGCCCAACTTTTTAATTCGGACACCGAAGGAGAAGAATTCGAGGGATTTATGAATGAAGAATAACTTCAGAAAGTGAGCGTTATGTTTATTTTGTGTGTTGTGACATTAACGTTCGAGCAACATTAAGTTATTGATGTTATTGCTCTGCACTATTTTGAATTTTACTATGTTTGTGATTGCACATTTGCGTACATTTTGGGAGTGAACAGAGTTGTTAGAACGCTGGTTTTTAATATATTATTAAAGTTTAACTGACCTATCTGACTGTTTTTTTGACATTCACTTTAGCGCAGTTAGATGCGGCTTACAACACGGGGCGGCTTATAGGTGGACAAAGTTTTGAAATATGCCGTTCATTGAAGGCGCGGCTTATAACCCAGGGCGCCTTATGGTGCGGAAAATACGGTATATATACATACACATATATTGTCAAGACTTGGTCCTTGGTGTTTGCTTTTCCGGAAGGCAACGGAAAGTTGGCTCGGGCGAGACGGGAATGTGAGTACATATTTTATTTTTAATATATCAAAAAAGAACAAACGAAAAGCGCGCACAATGGCCGAGGTACAAAACTTGGCTAATGAAAACAAAACTTGCACATAGGCAGAAACTGTGAACAATGAAACAAAAACACTAACTGGTAAATGCCTGGGCGGATATTTCGGTCACAACTGTGGTCCGAGCTTTCCGGAAGGCAGGATTCACAGAACTGCTGGACAACAGCGACACTGACTCCGATTACTTCGACGAGACGGAGCCGGCCAATTTGGATCCCGTATTCGCCCAACTTTTCAATTCGGACACCGAAGGAGAAGAATTCGAGGGATTTATGAATGAAGAATAACTTCAGAAAGTGAGCGCTATGTTTATTTTGTGTGTTGTGACATTAACGTTCGAGCAACATTATGTTGCTATTGCTCTGCACTATTTTGAATTTTACTATGTTTGTGATTGCACATTTGCGTACATTTTGGGACAGAGTTGTTAGAACGCTGGTTTTTAATATATTATTAAAGTTTGACTGACCTATCTGACAGTTTTTTTGACATTCCTTTAGCGCAGTTAGATGCGGCTTATAACACGGGGCGGCTTATAGGTGGACAAAGTTTTGAAATATGCCGTTCATTGAAGGCGCGGCTTTTAACCCAGGGCGGCTTATGGTGCGGAAAATACGGTATATATACATACACATATATTGTCAAGACTTGGTCCTTGGTGTTTGCTTTTCCGGAAGGCAACGGAAAGTTGGCTCGGGCGAGACGGGAATGTGAGTACATATTTTATTTTTAATATATCAAAAAAGAACAAACGAAAAGCGCGCACAATGGCCGAGGTACAAAACTTGGCTAATGAAAACAAAACTTGCACATAGGCAGAAACTGTGAACAATGAAACAAAAACACTAACTGGTAAATGCCTGGGCGGATATTTCGGTCACAACTGTGGTCCGAGCTTTCCGGAAGGCAGGATTCACAGAACTGCTGGACAACAGCGACACTGACTCCGATTACTTCGACGAGACGGAGCTGGCCAATTTGGATCCCACATTCGCCCAACTTTTCAATTCGGACACCGAAGGAGAAGAATTCGAGGGATTTATGAATGAAGAATAACTTCAGAAAGTGAGCGTTATGTTTATTTTGTGTGTTGTGACATTAACGTTCGAGCAACATTATGTTGCTATTGCTCTGCACTATTTTGAATTTTACTATGTTTGTGATTGCAAATTTGCGTACATTTTGGGAGTGAACAGAGTTGTTAGAACGCTGGTTTTTAATATATTATTAAAGTTTGACTGACCTATCTGACTGTTTTTTTGACATTCCCTTTAGCGCAGTTAGATGCGGCTTATAACACGGGGCGGCTTATAGGTGGACAAAGTTTTGAAATATGCCGTTCATTGAAGGCGCGGCTTATAACCCAGGGCGGCTTATGGTGCGGAAAATACGGTACATATTCCGTACAATTGACCACTAAATGGTAACACCCCAATAAGTTTTCAACTTGTCCACGTTAATCAGCATTAAACTGCCTCAAGTTGTTGCTCAGATTAAATAAAATGACAAAACTTTTCTTCTACATACAAACCCCGTTTCCATATGAGTTGGGAAATTGTGTTAGATGTAAATATAAACTGAATACAATGATTTGCAAATCCTTTTCAACCCATATTCAGTTGAATATGCTACAAAGACAACATATTTGATGTTCAAACTCATAAACCTTTTTTTTTTTTTTTGCAAATAGTAATTTATTTAGAATTTAATGGCTTCAGCACGTCCAGAAAGGATGTTTAGGTTGTATTATGTGTGAACATGTGTATTGACTTTTTGTGTTGGTTGCATTTTATTGTGCCATGACTAGGGAAGGTTGTCTGGATTGGGTCATATAAGTACAAACCCCGTTTCCATATGAGTTGGGAAATTGTGTTGGATGTAAATATAAACGGAATACAATGATTTGCAAATCCTTTTCAACCCGTATTCAGTTGAATGCACTACAACAAAATCATAAACATTTTTTTTTTTTTGCAAATAATAATTTACTTAGAATTTCATGGCTGCAACACGTGCCAAAGTAGTTGGTAAAGGGCATGTTCACCACTGTGTTACATCACCTTTTCTTTTAACAACACTCAATAAATGATTGGGAACTGAGGAAGCTAATTGTTGAAGCTTTGAAAGTGGAATTCTTTCCCATTCTTGTTTTATGTAGAGCTTCAGTCGTTCAACATTGAAATCCTCCAAGTGTCTTTTTATTTATTTACTTATTTTACTTTTTTACATCCAAATGAAAACATCTCCCTTCCCCTCGTCACGTAGCGTCTTTATGCCGGACATACTTGCCAACCCTCCCAGGATTTTCCGGGAGACTCCCGAAATTCAGCGCCTCTCCCGAAAACCTCCCGGGACAAATTTTCTCCCGAAATTCAGGCGGACTCAGGTCCTCCACAATATAAAAAAAGCGTACCTGCCCAATCACGTTATAACTATAGAATGATGGAGGACGAGTTCTTGGTTTCTTATGTGGGTTTATTGTTAGGCAGTTTCATTAACGTCCTCCCAGCGTGGTAACAACACACAACAACAGCAGTCACGTTTTCGTCTACCGTAAAGCAGTTCGTCTGCCGTAAACAGCAATGTTGTGACACTCTTAAACAGGACAATACTGCCATCTAGTGCATTTGATGAAAGCACTTTTGTGCGTGCCACACAGCAATGCATCATCAGAGAGGGTGTTCAGCATGGTTAGAAAGATAGTGACAGAGAATAAATAGAACAAGGATGGACAATTCAACCCTTAACTCAACAATGAGTAGATGAGTGTTATGTGTGTGTATATGCGTGAATAAATGAACACTGAAATTCAAGTATTTATTTTATATATATATATATATATATATATATATGTATATATATATATATATATATATATATATATATATCTATCTATAATAAAATAAATATATATCTATTAGAGATGCGCGGTTTGCGGGCACAACCGCGGAGTCCGCGGATTATCCGCGGATCGGGCGGATGAAATTTAAAAAAATTAGATTTTATCCGCGGGTCGGGTCGGGTCGGGCGGTTGAAATAAAAAAAAAATTGATTTTAAATAGATTCAGGCGGGTGGCAGTTAAACCAATTGGGAAATATATATACATAGTTAAATGTTGTTACCCACATACGAAAAACGAGCAGGCACCTGCAGCATATGCCACGACAGAAGAAAAAAAAAAAAAGAGATGGACACTTTTACGGAGCGGAGAAGGGACGCCTCGCCGGGGTCCGGGACCGAGGCCCCTTCCCCCGAGAGGGCCCCACCGGGAGCCGTAGCTGAGGCGATCCGCGAGAAGGGCCTGACGCACGTCCAGGGTCACCACCGCGCCCACCGCACCGACACCCCGCCTCGTCCGCCTTCGCCGCGGCCGGCGTCACGCGCAGCAGGTAAGCAGCTTACCTGCCCGCCACCCCCGTGGCCGGGGGCTCGTAACATGGGTCACTCCGCGCGCTCCGCCCGCGCAGCTTACCTGCCCGCCACCCCTGTTGCCGGGGGCGCGTAACAGGGGTCACTACGCGCGCAGTGCGCTCACGAAAGAGGGTGGGGCTCACCCTGGTTGATATAGACAGCAGGACGGTGGCCATGGACGTCGGAACCCGCTAAGGAGTGTGTAACAACCCACCTGCCGAATCAACTAGCCCTGAAAATGGATGGCGCTGGAGCGTCGGGCCCATACCCGGCCGTCGCCGGCAGCGAGACGCGCTTGGAGGTGCGCTCAGCGCGGCTCCCATATGATTGCGCACTGGTGTGCGTCTGGGTCGTGACAGCGTGGCACGCGACTGTCTGTACTGCATTGGATCAGTCTCCTTTCTTTAACAGGCAAAAGCTTTATAACCTCACCATACCTGCCAACTTTTGAAATCAGAAAAACCTAGTAGCCAGGGTCCAGGGGCCGCAGGCCCCGGTAGGTCCAGGACAAAGTCCTGGTGGAGGGTTCAGGGCTTCGCCCCCCGACGCAAAATGATTATTAGCAATGTTGCTAAAAGCATCACTTTTCTATCAGTCACAGTGACTTTTCAAAACAAAAATATTACAGCAAAAATCATATGGGTTGATTGACATGTTTATTCTGTAAGCTAACTTCAATAGTTTGAAATTATTTTGACAGTTAATGCCAGTTATCCTGTCAACCTTTCACAAGACTTCAATTTGTTAATTGAAAGTATAAACAGTATAAACACTTTTTACAGTAAACAAATGGTAAAACAGTACTAAACAATTCCATTAAAAAAAAATTGGTGTCATTATTAACTTTCTGTCCAAGCTTGTATAATCTACTGCCTTGTTCAATTGTAAAAAATATTCTGTGCCTAAAATTCACATTTCTATCACAATTATCATACTGTAAACATGGTAAGCTAACTTCATTAAAATTAATAGTCCTGTCAATAGCATGGAATTACAATTCAAATGTAGTTTTTTTGTAAGCCTTTCAAAAGAATTCAAAATATGAAAAATTAATGAAAATTAATTTAAGCCATCAGACACTTGAAAAGTGGCACATCACATCTCTAATGTAATCATTTTAACTTTTCAACAGAAATAGCACTGCAAAAATATTAAGGACATACTTCTGTATTTTGGTAGTTATGCTGTCAACATTTAACAAGATTTCTTCAACTTGGACTTGAAAGCATAAATAGTATAAACACTTTTAACAGTATGTCGTGCTGTGAAATACAGCCGACAGGATTGCGCACCAAACACGAAGCAAGGCCAAAGCGCATGCATGGTGCAGGAGAACAAAGGACTTCTTTCATTTAAGGTTTGTGATAAACCATCAAACTCATTCGTTAAAAGGACTCTATAGTAATATAAAGCGAATTTTTCTGGACATTATCATGCAAGAAAAGTTTATTTTTGGGACCGCGATCACCGCGTAATGATTTTTAAAGGTTGCATTACAAACATTTAACTGTCCCATGTGATCAGCCAGTGCGATTGGAAATCCATGCTCAATTATTGCCTCCGTAAATAAAACTTCGGCATTTATCACATCCAAAGAATCTGTTTGGGTGACGAAAAACGTTGAAAGTTTTCCACTTGTATCGCTAGCAACGGCATTAGACTTGTGTTTTTTTGTCCCAACGTGGTCTTTTACATCGCTAATTCCTCCGTGTCCGATCGAAAAATCTTGTCTGCACAAGGTGCAATTGGCGTAGTTTTCACCCTTTTTTTTTTTTTTAATTAATGAAAAACCGTATTTTTTATCTCTGCAACCGTAACCCGGAATAGGTTGATGAAAACCGTACGAATTACGGGAAAACCGGAGTAGTTGGCAGGTATGCCTCACTAATGCCTTGCATCGTCTATATTAGATATATAACAACGGGCGGGTGCGGGCGGATGGCGGGCGGGTGCAGTTCTGAACAAACGTTACATCGGGTGGATGGCGGATGGTTGACGACTTTCTGACGCGGTTGCGGATGAAATAAATTGCCTATCCGCGCATCTCTAATATATATATACAGTATATATATATATATATATAAATATGAAATACTTGACTTGGTGAATTCTAGCTGTAAAAATACTCCTCCCCTTTTAGCCACGCCCCAACCACGCCCCCGTCCCAGCCCGACCACGCCCACCCCCACCCCCTCCCCTCACCTCCCGAAATCGGAGGTCTCAAGGTTGGCAAGTATGATGCCGGAGGAGGAGAATCTGCTTTACACGATTGCCCTTAATTACCTTCATAACTGGCCGGGTTGCTGTTGTTTATCATGTTGAAGTACAACCTAGTGTTTGGGTGGTGCCGCACCACGAGGGAAATGGGCTTGTTTGTTTGCTTTGATTGGTATCATTTAAAAAAAACAAAAACGCTGTCCTCTAAATTGGGTGGTGCGCTGGGTTGCTGATACCTCGAGAGTGGATGAATGCTGGGTTATTTCCGTGATTGTGCCTCGCATGAATAGACAATGGACAAAGGAGGAGCCCAGGCCTGTTTTTTGGGGTCCTCACACTGCAAATGCTTTGAGCCGGCGGGCTTGGTTCTGGCGTTTAGCCCACTTTCCTGTGTGCATACTCAATGAGGGCTCCGCGCGCCAATAGGCCGCCTGTAATTACCTCCTTCTTCGCTCCGGTCCTAATTTTCTCACACGCTACACCGCTCCGTGGTAATGTTATTTTTAGCTGGCGCCCACGTCACAAAAACATCCCTCTTGTCGGTGATTAGCCGTGTCGGAGTGCGCTCCCCCCTGCCCACATTCTGGTCATTTGTCACCCCCAAAAACACACGCACACACACACACGCACACACACAAACACACACACACATTTGTGTATTTCTTACCTTCTTGAGACCTCTGAAAAATGCCTACCTCATTAGGACCAACATTTCTAGATATATAAAGATTTGTATTTACAAAATCCAGGCGCGGAACATCGTCCGAATGGCTGATTGGAGCTGTGGCCGCAAGGTAGTTGGTGCCTGTCGTGGCGGTAATCCTAGAACCCGTTGGTGGACACCGGCGGTGAGGGATGCCGTCAAGCTGAAGAAGGAGTCCTATCGGGTTCTTTTGGCTCATAGGACTCCTGAGGCAGCGGACAGGTACCGACAGGCCAAGCGGTGTGCGGCTTCAGCGGTCGCAGAGGCAAAAACTCGGACATGGGAGGAGTTCGGGGAAGCCATGGAAAGCGACTTCCGGACGGCTTCGAAGCAATTCTGGACCACCATCCGCCGCCTCAGGAAGGGGAAGCAGTGCAGTGTCAACACCGTGTATGGCGAGGATGGTGTTCTGCTGACCTCGACTGCGGATGTTGTGGATCGGTGGAGTGAATACTTCGAAGACCTCCTCAATCCCACCAACACGTCTTCCTATGAGGAAGCAGTGCCTGGGGAGTCTGTGGTGGGCTCTCCTATTTCTGGGGCTGAGGTTGCTGAGGTAGTTAAAAAGCTCCTCGGTGGCAAGGCCCCGGGGGTGGATGAGATCCGCCCGGAGTTCCTTAAGGCTCTGGATGCTGTGGGGCTGTCTTGGTTGACAAGACTCTGCAGCATCGCGTGGACATCGGGGGCGGTACCTCTGGATTGGCAGACCGGGGTGGTGGTTCCTCTCTTTAAGAAGGGGAACCGGAGGGTGTGTTCCAACTATCGTGGGATCACACTCCTCAGCCTTCCCGGTAAGGTCTATTCGGGTGTACTGGAGAGGAGGCTACGCCGGATAGTCGAACCTCGGATTCAGGAGGAACAGTGTGGTTTTCGTCCTGGTCGTGGAACTGTGGACCAGCTCTATACTCTCGGCAGGGTCCTTGAGGGTGCATGGGAGTTTGCCCAACCAGTCTACATGTGTTTTGTGGACTTGGAGAAGGCATTCGACCGTGTCCCTCGGGAAGTCCTGTGGGGAGTGCTCAGAGAGTATGGGGTATCGGACTGTCTGATTGTGGCAGTTCGCTCCTTGTATGATCAGTGCCAGAGCTTGGTCCGCATTGTAAGTAAGTCGGACACGTTTCCAGTGAGGGTTGGACTCCGCCAAGGCAGCCCTTTGTCACCGATTCTGTCCATAACTTTTATGGACAGAATTTCTAGGCGCAGTCAAGGCGTTGAGGGGATCCGGTTTGGTGGCTGCAGGATTAGGTCTCTGCTTTTTGCAGATGATGTGGTCCTGATGGCTTCATCTGGCCAGGATCTTCAGCTCTCGCTGGATCGGTTCGCAGCCGAGTGTGAAGCGACTGGGATGAGAATCAGCACCTCCAAGTCCGAGTCCATGGTTCTCGCCCGGAAAAGGGTGGAGTGCCATCTCCGGGTTGGGGAGAAGATCTTGCCCCAAGTGGAGGAGTTCAAGTACCTCGGAGTCTTGTTCACGAGTGAGGGAAGAGTGGATCGTGAGATCGACAGGCGGATCGGTGCGGCGTCTTCAGTAATGCGGACGTTGTATCGATCCGTTGTGGTGAAGAAGGAGCTGAGCCGGAAGGCAAAGCTCTCAATTTACCGGTCGATCTACGTTCCCATCCTCACCTATGGTCATGAGCTTTGGGTTATGACCGAAAGGACAAGATCACCCCTCCTGGACGAAGTGGCTGGGGAGAGGGAAGTCTGGGCTTCCCTGCTTAGGCTGGTTCCCCCGCGACCCGACCTTCACTGCAGAGGAGATGAAAGGGAAAACGTGTGGATTAGAAAGGAGTGGGCAATACAAGATCGGGAGGAGATCTTGCCCCAAGTGGAGGAGTTCAAGTACCTCGGAGTCTTGTTCACGAGTGAGGGAAGAGTGGATCGTGAGATCGACAGGCGGATCGGTGCGGCGTCTTCAGTAATGCGGACGTTGTATCGATCCGTTGTGGTGAAGAAGGAGCTGAGCCGGAAGGCAAAGCTCTCAATTTACCGGTCGATCTACGTTCCCATCCTCACCTATGGTCATGAGCTTTGGGTTATGACCGAAAGGACAAGATCACGGGTACAAGCGGCCAAAATGAGTTTCCTCCGCCGGGTGGCGGGGCTCTCCCTTAGAGATAGGGTGAGAAGCTCTGTCATCCGGGGGGAGCTCAAAGTAAAGCCGCTGCTCCTCCACATCGAGAGGAGCCAGATGAGGTGGTTCGGTCATCTGGTCAGGATGCCACCCGAACGCCTCCCTAGGGAGGTGTTTAGGGCACGTCCGACCGGTAGGAGGCCGCGGGGAAGACCCAGGACACGTTGGGAAGACTATGTCTCCCGGCTGGCCTGGGAACGCCTCGGGGTCCCACAGGAAGAGCTGGACGAAGTGGCTGGGGAGAGGGAAGTCTGGGCTTCCCTGCTTAGGCTGCTGCCCCCGCGACCCGACCTTCACAGTCAATTTGAAAAATCCCTCCTTTTTGGGACCACCCTAATGTTGATAGATTTCACCACCAGGGGTGCAAATGAGACATTCTCTATTAGATTTAATGTTTTTTTCCCCCGTATTGGGACCATGATTTATGTCCTAACTTGTTCACCGGTCCTTTTCCTTGTTGACGTCTCAAGAAGGGTAGCAATACAAGAACACACACACACACACAAGCACTTTCCATATCATAAGCTCATTTCTCCTCTCTGCCCACTCCTTTCTAATCCACACGTTTTCCCTTTCATCTCCTCTGCAGAAAATGGGATATCAACAAACATTCATTTTTGCCAAGATTCTCGTTTTGCTTCTGTCGTCCCCCGGGTTCATCGCACGTTAGCTTTATTCCACCAACCCTCAGCCGTATGTTGCTGCTTTTCCACTGCATAGTGCTTCACTCAGCCCTAGAGAGGGTATGCCATTAAGTTACAATTGCAGTTGCAAGTCCAATACGTTAGATGGCAGTAGTGTATAGCCTAGGTGTGTTGGTCATTTCAGTCGCTGCGCCCTACAAAGTGTTAATACCGTAAGTGTTTTTCTTTTTGCGCACAAAAAGTTAAAATGGCTGTCAATAGCAAAGCCAAACTATAAAAAAAAAAAAATGTATCACTGAACTCATCGGTTGTGACAAGACATGCATACAAACGACAACATGGAGGAGAATGATGGTCTGAGGATCTTTTGTGTTCTCCTTTTGACATTTAGAGCTGGCAGAAGAGACTGAGGGCGGAAAGAAAACGGGCCGTGAAAGCCAAGTATAGACTGTGAGGTATAATACCGTAGACACGAATAAATAACATCATTAACAACTATAGAGGAGAAAGAGGGTCGTAGAGAATACACATTTTGTCCAAGAAGAGACTGAGGGCGGAAAGAAAACGGGCTGTGACAGTCAGGTATATACTGTGAGGTATAATACTGTAGACACGAATAAATAACATCATTAACAACTATAGAGAAGAAAGAAGGTCGTAGAGAATACACATTTTGTCCAAGAAGAGACTGAGGGCAGTAAGAAAACGGGCTGTGACAGTCAGGTATATACTGTGAGGTATAATACTGTAGACAAGAATAAATAACATCATTAACAACTATAAAGGAGAAAGAGGGTCGTAGAGAATACACATTTTGTCCAAGAAGAGACTGAGGGCAGTAAGAAAACGGGCTGTGACAGTCAGGTATATACTGTGAAGTATAATACTGTAGACAAGAATAAATAACAACATCGTTAACATTTATAGAAGAGCGAAAGGGTCGTAGAAAATACACATTTTGTCCGAGAAGAGACTGAGGGCCGTAAGAAAACGGGCCATGAGAGGTAAGTGTAGACTGTGAGGTATAGACAAGAATACATAACAACATAACATACATAAGAATAAATAACAACAACATCGTTAACATTTATAGAAGAGCGAAAGGGTCGTAGAAAATACACATTTTGTCCAAGAAGAGACTGAGGGCAGTAAGAAAACGGGCCATGAGAGCTAATTTGGACTGTGAGGTATAATACCTTAGACAAGAATACATAACAACATAAACTATAGAGGAGAAAGAGCGCCATAGGGAATATATATGTTATCAAGAAGAGACTGAGGGCAGTAAAAAACGGGTCGTAAAAGCAGAGTGTAGACTCTGAGGTATAATACCGTAGACAATAAAAAACAGATACAAAAACAACAAAATTAACAACTATAAGGGAGAAAGAGGGTCACACAGAAGACACATTTTATCCTAGAAGAGACTGAGGGCAGTAAGAAAACGGGTTGTGACAGTCAAGTATATACTGTGAGGTATAATACTGTAGGCAAGAATAAATAACAACAACATCATTAACATTTATAGAAGAGCTAAAGGGTCGTAGAAAATACACATTTTGTCCGAGAAGAGACTGAGGGCAGTAAGAAAACGGGCCATGAGAGCTAATTTAGACTGTGAGGTATAATACCTTAGACAAGAATACATAACAACATAAACTATAGAGGAGAAAGAGCGCCATATGGAATATATATGTTATCAAGAAGAGACTGAGGGCAGTAAAAAACGGGTCGTAAAAGCAGAGTGTAGACTCTGAGGTATAATACCGTAGACAATAAAAAACAGATACAACAACAACAAAATTAACAACTATAAGGGAGAAAGAGGGTCATACAGAAGACACATTTTATCCAAGAAGAGACTGAGGGCAGGAAGAAAATGGAGTGTTACAGCAAAGTGGAAATGTTTTAAATATGCAACAATATGTGCTAATCAGAGCTTTTAACAAACGACAGCAGGAGAGAAAATTGGTGTTTACTTCAAAGTGCATTTTGTCAAAGAGGAGACTGAGGGCAGCAAGAAAGTAGACTACTACAGCCAAGTGGAAAACCATATATTTGTGTCCTAATGAGAGCTGCTGACAAATGACAACATAAGAGAATAAGTGTGTTTACTCATTTTGTCAAATAGGAGACTGAGGGCAGCAAGAAAATAGACCACTACAGCCAAGTGGAAACCCAAAATGTGTCTTAATGAGAGCTGCTGACAAATAACAACATAAGAGAACACGTGTGTTTACTCATGTTGTCCAAGAGGAGACTGAGGGCAGCAATAACATAGACTCCTACAGCAAATTGGAAACCCAAAATGTGTCTTAATGAGAGCTGCTGACAAATGACAGCATAAGAGAAAATGTGTGTTTACTCATTTTGTCCAAGAGGAGACTGAGGGCAGCAAGAAAATAGACCACTACAGCCAAGTGGAAACCCCAAAGTATGCAAAAATGTGTGGTCGTGTATTGAGAGTTGCTAACAATAACAGAAGAGAACGGGTGTTTACTTATTAATTATAAGTGTGTTTACTCATTTTGTCAAAGAGGAGACTGAGGGCAGCAAGAAAATAGACCACTACAGCCAAGTGGAAACCCCAAAGTATGCAAAAAAGTGTGGCCGTGTATTGAGAGTTGCTAACAATAACAGAAGAGAACGGGTGTTTACTTATTAATTATAAGTGTCTTTACTCATTTTGTTCAAGAGGAGACTGAGGGCATCAAGAAAATAGACCACTACAGCCAAGTGGAAACCCCAAAGTATGCAAAAAAGTGTGGTCGTATATTGAGAGTTCTAACAATAACAGAAGAGAACGGGTGTTTACTTATTAATTATAAGTGTCTTTACTCATTTTGTTCAAGAGGAGACTGAGGGCATCAAGAAAATAGACCACTACAGCCAAGTGGAAACCCCAAAGTATGCAAAAATGTGTGGTCGTGTATTGAGAGTTGCTAACAATAACAGAAGAGAACGGGTGTTTACTTATTAATTATAAGTGTCTTTACTCATTTTGTTCAAGAGGAGACTGAGGGCATCAAGAAAATAGACCACTACAGCCAAGTGGAAACCCCAAAGTATGCAAAAAAGTGTGGTCGTATATTGAGAGTTCTAACAATAACAGAAGAGAACGGGTGTTTACTTATTAATTATAAGTGTCTTTACTCATTTTGTTCAAGAGGAGACTGAGGGCATCAAGAAAATAGACCACTACAGCCAAGTGGAAACCCCAAAGTATGCAAAAATGTGTGGTCGTGTATTGAGAGTTGCTAACAATAACAGAAGAGAACGGGTGTTTACTTATTAATTATAAGTGTCTTTACTCATTTTGTCAAAGAGGAGACTAAGGGCATCAAGAAAATAGACCACTACAGCCAAGTGGAAACCCCAAAGTATGCAAAAAAGTGTGGCCGTGTATTGAGAGTTGCTAACAATAACAGAAGAGAACGGGTGTTTACTTATTAATTATAAGGGTGTTTACTCATTTTGTCCAAGAGGAGACTGAGGGCAGCAAGAAAATAGACCACTACAGCCAAGTGGAAACCCCAAAGTATGCAAAAATGTGTGGTCGTGTATTGAGAGTTGCTAACAATAACAGAAGAGAACGTGTGTTTACTTATTAATTATAAGTGTGTTTACTCATTTTGTCCAAGAGGAGACTGAGGGCATCAAGAAAATAGACCACTACAGCCAAGTGGAAACCCAAAAGTATGCAAAAATGTGTAATAGTTTCAAGTTTTATTCGTCACATGCAGAGTACACCACTAATACTGAGAGCTGCTAACATTAACAGAAAAGAACGGGAGTTTACTTGTCAGTACATTTTGTCAAAGAGGAGACTGAGGGCATCAAGAAAATAGACCACTACAGCCAAGTGGAAACCCCAAAGTATGCAAAAATGTGTGGTCGTGTATTGAGAGTTGCTAACAATAACAGAAGAGAACGGGTGTTTACTTATTAATTATAAGTGTCTTTACTCATTTTGTCAAAGAGGAGACTGAGGGCAGCAATAATATAAACTCCTACAGCCAAGTGGAAACCCAAAAGTATGCAAAAATGTGTGGTCGTGTATTGAGAGTTCTAACAATAACAGAAGAGAACGGGTGTTTACTTATTATTTATACGTGTCTTTACTCATTTTGTTCAAGAGGAGACTGAGGGCATCAAGAAAATAGACCACTACAGCCAAGTGGAAACCCCAAAGTATGCAAAAAAGTGTGGCCGTGTATTGAGAGTTCTAACAATAACAGAAGAGAACGGGTGTTTACTTATTAATTATATGCGTCTTTACTCATTTTGTCAAAGAGGAGACTGAGGGCATCAAGAAAATAGACCACTTCTGCAAATTGGAAACCCAAAATGTGTCTTAATGAGAGCTGCTGACAAATGACAACATAATAGAACAAGTGTGTTTACTCATTTTGTCCAAGAGGAGACTGAGGGCAGCAATAACATCGGCCACTACAGCAAATTGGAAACCCAAAATGTGTCTTAATGAGTTTACTTGTCAGTACATTTTGTCAAAGAGGAGACTGAGGGCATCAAGAAAATAGACCACTACAGCCAAGTGGAAACCCCAAAGTATGCAAAAATGTGTGGTCGTGTATTGAGAGTTGCTAACAATAACAGAAAAGAACGGGAGTTTACTTGTCAGTACATTTTGTCAAAGAGGAGACTGAGGGCATCAAGAAAATAGACCACTACAGCCAAGTGGAAACCCCAAAGTATGCAACAATGTGTGGTCGTGTATTGAGAGTTGCTAACAATAACAGAAGAGAACGGGTGTTTACTTATTAATTATAAGTGTCTTTACTCATTTTGTCAAAGAGGAGACTGAGGGCATCAAGAAAACAGACCACTACAGCAAATTGGAAACCCCAAAGTATGCAAAAAAGTGTGGTCGTGTATTGAGAGTTCTAACAATAACAGAAGAGAACGTGTGTTTACTTATTAATTATAAGTGTGTTTACTCATTTTGTCCAAGAGGAGACTGAGGGCAGCAAGAAAATAGACCACTACAGCCAAGTGGAAACCCCAAAGTATGCAAAAATGTGTGGTCGTGTATTGAGAGTTCTAACAATAACAGTAGAGAACGGGTGTTTACTTATTACTTATAAGTGTCTTTACTCATTTTGTCAAAGAGGAGACTGAGGGCATCAAGAAAATAGACCACTACAGCCAAGTGGAAACCCCAAAGTATGCAAAAATGTGTGGTCGTGTATTGAGAGTTGCTAACAATAACAGAAGAGAACGGGTGTTTACTTATTAATTATAAGTGTCTTTACTCATTTTGTCAAAGAGGAGACTGAGGGCATCAAGAAAATAGACCACTACAGCCAAGTGGAAACCCCAAAGTATGCAAAAAAGTGTGGTCGTGTATTGAGAGTTGCTAACAATAACAGAAGAGAACGGGTGTTTACTTATTAATTATAAGTGTCTTTACTCATTTTGTCAAAGAGGAGACTGAGGGCATCAAGAAAATAGACCACTACAGCCAAGTGGAAACCCCAAAGTATGCAAAAATGTGTGGTCGTGTATTGAGAGTTCTAACAATAACAGAAGAGAACGGGTGTTTACTTATTAATTATAAGTGTGTTTACTCATTTTGTCAAAGAGGAGACTGAGGGCATCAAGAAAATAGACCACTACAGCAAATTGGAAACCCAAAATGTGTCTTAATGAGAGTTGCTGACAAATGCCAACATAAGAGAACACGTGTGTTTACTCATTTTGTCCAAGAGGAGACTGAGGGCATCATTGCAACCAGGTGGAGACTGAGGAGTACAATGTTTAATCTTCCATCCCAGCTGAACCAAGTACTATAAATGGTACCCGGTAGTCCCTGGTGGTACCATGCAGTGGGAAGGGTCATGACCAAGTCTTCTTGTGTTTCCAGGGGAGGTTTTAGTGTGTGTGAGAATATGTCAGCCTCGCCACTGACATTTTTCTTTCTCCCTCCTGCCCTTCATCTGTCTTCCTCCGCCTCCTTGTCTCTTTTATCTTCTTATGTCCATTTTTCTCTTCTCCTGCGCTCTTGTCGCCGCTCGCCCCACCAGCTGAACCTCAATATTCCGACCCGGCTTTATTAGTATGACACAAAGCCCTTCATACTCGGTCAAGTCGGGCCAGCCCGGCTGTGTCTCGCCGCTTGTTGTTGTCAGGGATGGCTGGACAAACACCGATCTGGGCACACCTCTTATCCAATCCAGGCGGTGATCTTTACATGACTTTTTTTTTCTTCTCCGGTCTCTGAACTTTTTTCAGTGTTCTTTGAAATATTTGATTTTTTTCTCTTTTTCGCCTTAAGAGAGATGGAGCCAGAATGTTTGAGCTCAGGCCCTCGCCAGGCTGAGCTACAATAGAAAATGGTGGGCTTTTAAATAATAATTGTTTTGTTTAATTGTTTGTACTTTTTAATTATTTCAGCCAAGAGAAATACACTAAAAAACTCAAACTCATTTTCATTGAGGGCCACGTCGCACGAGGGCCGCTTTTTAAAAATTAATTGACAATATGCATGCGGGTTATAACCTGTGATTAATTATGATTAATCGAAATAAATATGCATTGGATTTTTATAAATATAAATAAATGATAAATGGGTTATACTTTTCTACCTTCAAGGTACTCTACACACTGATGCATGGCCCTAACCAAGATCAGGAGCAAGGGTGAAGTGTATTGCTCAAAGACACAACGGACGTGACAAGGTGGGGATTGAACCAGGAACCCTTAGGTTGCTGGCACGTCCGTTGTGTTATTATATATTTTTATGTATAACTTGCTTTAAAGTCCATCCATTTTCTACCGCTTGTCCCTTTCGGGGCCGTGGGGGGCGGTTATCTATGATCTTTTATGTGTGCCTGCCATCAGATTGCAGTCTAGACGTATTTCTTATGTGTGACTGCCATCATATTGCAGTCTACATGTATCTCTTATATGTGACTGCCATCATACAGCAGTCTACACATATCTCTTATGTGTGACTGCCATCATATTGCAGTCTACAAGTATCTCTTATGTGTGACTGCCATTATAATGCAGTCTACACATATCGCTTATGTGTGACTGCCATCATATTGCAGTCTCCACGCATCTTTTATGTGTGACTGCCATTATATTGCAGTCTACACGTATCTCTTATGTGTGACTGCCATCATATTGCAGTTTACATGTATCTCTTATGTGTGCCTGCCATTATTTTGCAGTCTACACGTATCTCTTATGTGTGACTGCCATCATATTGCAGTCTACATGTATCTCTTATGTGTGACTGCCATCATATTGCAGTCTACACGTATCTCTTATGTGTGACTGCCATCATATTGCAGGCTACACATATCTCTTATGTGTGACTGCCATCATATTGCAGTCTACACGTATCTCTTATGTGTGACTGCCATTATATTGCAGTCTACATGTATCTCTTATGTGTGACTGCCATCATTTTGCGGTCTACACGTATCTCCTATGTGTGACTGCCATTATAATGCAGTCTACACATATCTCTTATGTGTGACTGCCATCATATTGTAGTCTACACGCATCTCTTATGTGTGACTGCCATCATATTGCAGTCTACACGTATCTCTTATGTGTGACTGCCATCATATTGCCCTTACACATATCTCTTATGTGTGACTGCCATCATATTGCTCTTACACATATCTCTTATGTGTGACTGCCATCATATTGCAGTCTACACGTATCTCTTATGTGTGACTGCCATCATTTTGCAGTGTACACATATCTTTTTTTTATGTGTGACTGCCATCATATTGCAGTCTACAAGTATCTCTTATGTGTGACTGCCATTATAATGCAGTCTACACATATCTCTTATGTGTGACTGCCATCATTTGCAGTCTACACGCATCTCTTATGTGTGACTGCCATCATATTACAGTCTACCTGTATCTCTTATGTGTGACTGCCATCATATTGCAGTCTACATGTATCTCTTATGTGTGACTGCCATTATATTGCAGTCTACACGCATCTCTTTTGTGTGACTGCCATCATATTGCAGTCTACACATATCGCTTATGTGTGACTGCCATCATATTGCAGTGTACATGTATCTCTTATGTGTGACTGCCATTATATTGCAGTCTACACGTATCTCTTATGTGTGACTGCCATCATATTGCAGTCTACAAGTATCTCTTATGTGTGACTGCCATTATAATGCAGTCTACACATATCTCTTATGTGTGACTGCCATCATATTGCAGTCTACACATATCGCTTATGTGTGACTGCCATCATATTGCAGTTTACATGTATCTCTTATGTGTGACTGCCATCATATTGCAGTCTACACATATCTCTTACGTGTGACTGCCATCATATTGCAGTCCCCACGTATCTTTTATGTGTGACTGCCATCATATTGCAGTCTACACGTTTCTCTTATGTGTGACTGCCATCATATTGCAGCCTACACGTATCTCTTATGTGTGACTGCCATCATATTGCAGACTACACGTATTTCCTATGTGTGACTGCCATTATATTGCAGTTTACACATATCGCTTATGTGTGACTGCCATCATATTGTAGTCTACACGTATTTCCTATGTGTGACTGCCATTATATTGCAGTTTACACATATCGCTTATGTGTGACTGCCATCATATTGTAGTCTACATGTATCTCTTATGTGTGACTGCCATCATATTGCAGTCTACACATATCGCTTATGTGTGACTGCCATCATATTGCAGTCTACACGTATCTCTTATGTGTGACTGCCATCATATTGCAGTCTACATGTATCTCTTATGTGTGACTGCCATCATATTGCAGTCTACATGTATCTCTTATATGTGACTGCCATCATACAGCAGTCTACAAGTATATCTTATGTGTGACTGCCATTATAATGCAGTCTACACGTATCTCTTATGTGTGACTGCCATCATATTGCGGTCTACAGGCATGTCTTATGTGTGACTGCCATCATATTGCGGTCTACACGTATCTCCTATGTGTGACTGCCATTATATTGCAGTCTACATGTATCTCTTATGTGTGACTGCCATCATATTGCAGCCTACACATATCGCTTATGTGTGACTGCCATCAAATTGAAGTCTACACATATCGCTTATGTGTGACTGCCATCATATTGCAGTTTACATGTATCTCTTATGTGTGCCTGCCATTATTTTGCAGTCTACACGTATCTCTTATGTGTGACTGCCATCATACAGCAGTCTACACATATCTCTTACGTGTGACTGCCATCATATTGCAGTCTACACGTATCTTTTATGTGTGACTGCCATCATTTTGCGGTCTATACGTATCTCCTATGTGTGATTGCCATCATATTGCGGTCTCCACGTATCTCTTATGTGTGACTGCCATTATAATGCAGACTACACATATCTCTTATGTGTGACTGCCATCATATTGCAGCCTACACGTATCTCTTATGTGTGACTGCCATCATATTGCGGTCTACAGGCACGTCTTATGTGTGACTGCCATCATATTGCGGTCTACACGTATTTCCTATGTGTGACTGCCATTATATTGCAGTCTACACGTGTCTCTTATGTGTGACTGCCATGATATTGCAGTCTACACATATCCCTTATGTGTGGGTGCCATCTACTGGTCACACTTATCATTACACCATGTACCAAATAAAATAGCTTCGAGGTCAGTAAGCACTACCAGAATTATTCCGTACATTAGGCGCACCGGGTTATAAGGCGCACTGTCGAGTTTTGAGAAAATGGAAAGGGATTTTAAGTGCGCCTTATAGTCCGAAAAATACGGTATGTTAGGACAAAAGGTGGCACCAGATGCTCAAAACAGTTTTAGGGTCAATTTGCAAATTTGAGCACGAGTCCTGCCTTGTCCTTTGCTTGATTTGGGGGTTAGATCAACAAAAATGATTCCCGGGCGCGGCCACCGCTGCTGCTCACTGCTCCTCTCACCTCCCAGGGGGGGGGGGGGGGATCAAGGGTGATGGGTCAAATGCAGAGAATAATTTCACCACACCTAGTGTGTGTGTTGGACAATCTTGGGTGCTTTAACTTGAACTTATTGTTGGAATAATTGTTTGTAAGTTATCACAAAAGAAACGTTGTATTATGAATGCTGTCTTTCGAGCCCTAACAAGAGGAAGAAGGCTCGTGAAACGCCACTGTGATTTCAACACGGACAGATGGCAGGATCTGCTCAACTTCCGGAGGAACTCTCTTTGAAGTGTTAAACGAACTCTCTTTGAAGTCATTCACAAACTCTCTTCCAACTATTTGGTAACCGAGGTCAACGCTATTTACGACCCGCTGCCCTCTTGAAGTCGCTGTGGTCAGGAGACGGGAGGGGTTGGTTATCCATTGTCCTCCAACACCTGCCCCCAGCTGGATCCAGGAAGAGCCCAAGCCCGAGAAATCCTCTTCTTGGACTTCAAAGCGACCAAAAACAACGACTCTTTTACACACTTACCATTCCTGCTGAGACATGTGTTGGTGCGTGAACATTGAACATTGTAATAAAGAGGAGACGAAAACCTTCTTCGTCAGAGCGTGGTGCAGGACTGTGCAGAGAGTGCAGTGGCCATGTCTCTCCTCAATATTGAGTCCAAATTGAATTCTGTCTCTGTTTGATTCCTTGCCTTTTGTCTTGTTTAGTAGATGTCCTGTGTTTGAACGTGACACTTATAGTTGATTTACTTGATCTGGACTCTGCCACGCGTCATCCAGGCCACCGTAGGCATGAACATCAATCACTCCTTCAACTCCGTCCAGCCCAATCTTATCTGGCTTTGACGTCTCTTTTGCATTTTTCTCTCTCTATTAACTCCCCTCATCAACAATCTCATCCGCTTGGAGAGCAAATGGCTTGGTGTTTGCAAACAGGGGAAAAGGGGGGGGTGTGGAAACAAAGTGGCCCCAGTTTGGCCTTGCTAGTGCTCGCCTCCATGATCTGCATATCGATGGAGGAGGGTGGTCATTTAAGTTAGAGAGATGTGTCCTTTTTTTTAAATTCAAAGGGGTCTGCGTGGGCCTGCCAGGCTGGTAATCCAATCGGGTGTCGTGTTTAAAAGAGTGAATTAACCCCGCCGTCTCACCTCCTCCCCTTCCTCTGTCTATCCGCGTCCCTCGGAGGCGGGCGGAAAAGTGGAGCTGGTGGAAAAACCAGCGAGACGTCGCATTTGAAGCCGTGTTGTTGTGTTGCCGAGGGGGCGTTTTGAGTGTCGGATGTGTCCTTGCGAGCACCGGGCTGACCTCCAGTGTGGCGCTCTGGGGGGCGCGGGACCGCGCCGGCAGCCAACTGACTCGGTTCCAGGGCTCGTTTGAAAAGGTTAATTCGCACCAATCAGCGGCACGGGCAAACAAACTGGAGGGTTGAAAAGCTCTGCCAGAGTCTGCAGACCACTTGTGTACCAAAATGCGACACTGCGAAAAGTCAGTGTTCAAAAACAAGAAGGAAAATTGCAAAAATTAGGGGTATTTTATTTGAACTAAGGTCTATTCAGGTGTACTGGAGAGGAGGCTACGCCGGATAGTCGAACCTCGGATTCAGGAGGAACAGGGTGGTTTTCGTCCTGGTCGTGGAACTGTGGACCAGCTCTATACTCTGGGCAGGGTCCTTGAGGGTGCATGGGAGTTTGCCCAACCAGTCTACATGTGCTTTGTGGACTTGGAGAAGGCATTCGACCGTGTCCCTCGGGAAGTCCTGTGGGGAGTGCTCAGAGAGTATGGGGTAACGGACTGTCTTATTGTGGCAGTTCGCTCCCTGTATAATCAGTGTCAGAGCTTGGTCCGCATTGCCGGCAGTAAGTCGGACACGTTTCCAGTGAGGGTTGGACTCCGCCAAGGCTGCCCTTTGTCACCCATTCTGTTCATAACCTTTATGGACAGAATTTCTAGGCGCAGTCAAGGCGTTGAGGGGATCTGGTTTGGTGGCTGCAGGATTAGGTCACTGCTATTTGCAGATGATGTGGTCCTGATGGCTTCCTCCGGCCAAGATCTTCAGCTCTCACTGGATCGGTTCGCAGCCGAGTGTGAAGCGACTGGGATGGGAATCAGCACCTCCAAGTCCATGGTTCTCTCCCGGAAAAGGGTGGAGTGCCATCTCCGGGTTGGGGTGGAGATCTTGCCCCAAGTGGAGGAGTTCAAGTACCTCGGAGTCTTGTTCACGAGTGGGGGAGGAGTGGATCGTGAGATCGACAGGCGGATCGGTGCGGCGTCTTCAGTAATGCGGACGCTGTATCGATCCATTGTGGTGAAGAAGGAGCTGAGCCGGAAGGCAAAGCTCTCGATTTACCGGTCGATCTACGTTCCCATCCTCACCTATGGTCATGAGCTTTGGGTCATGATCGAAAGGACAAGATCACGGGTACAAGCGGCCGAAATGAGTTTCCTCCGCCGAGTGGCAGGGCTCTCCCTTAGAGATAGGGTGAGAAGCTCTGTCATCCGGGGAGAGCTCAAAGTAAAGCCGCTGCTCCTCCACATGGAGAGGAGCCAGATGAGGTGGTTCGGGCATCTGGTCAGGATGCCACCCGAACGCCTCCCTAGGAAGGTGTTTCGGGCACGTCCGACCGGTAGGAGGCCCCGGGGAAGACCCAGGACACGCTGGGAAGACTATGTCTCCCGGCTGGCCTGGGAACGCCTCGGGATCCCCCCGGGAGGAGCTGGACGAAGTGGCTGGGGAGAGGGAAGTCTGGGCTTCCCTGCTTAAGCTGCTGCCCCCGCGACCCGACCTCGGGTAAGCGGAAGAAGATGGATGGATGGATGGATGGATGGATGGATTAGGCACACCGGGTTATAAGGCGGACTGTCGAGTTTTGAGAAAATGAAAGGATTTTAAGTGCGCCTTATAGTCCGAAAAATACGGTACTACAGGATTATTAAGGCAGCTCTAACAGGGAGCATGTGTGATTACATGTTTTTTTTTTTGGTGCCTGCAGGATATAAAATATCCAAGTGGTAGATCAATACGACAGAGTTGCCATAAAGTGAACAGCATTGCAACCTTTATTATGTGCTCCTTGTTTTCTCACATGCGCATCAATGCAAGTCAAGGACACTCAATACGTGGGCTGGGGATTTAACCGCGGACTCTCTTGATTAATGGCTGAACGCCTTTTGAATTTTTCAAACGTCATATTGTTTTGATGCTGTGAGCAACTGGGATGATTTGACCAATGGAGGAAGCCCCCTCCGCTTGCTCAGCGTTGGAAGGACAACTGCATTTTTTGAGGGGGGAATTTTGTCCGTCCGTCACAATCCTCTTGTGAAAAATACAACAAATATCATTCTCTTTTCTGTGCCTTTTAAAGCAGACCTGGGCAAATTAAGGCCTTTTCAATCTGGCCCGCCAGACATTCCCAAATAATTGTTTTAGATAAGATGGAACGTGTAGCTGCCATTATGATGTGCAGTGATGTTTGAGTTTGAGTTTGAGTTTATTTGGAACATGCAAGTATACAACATGATACATCACAATCTCCAGTTTCTCTTTTCAACATGTTCGAAAAGGAGTAGGAAGAAGCAGAGTTTATTTAATCCTACCAGAGGTGGGACCAAGTCATTGTTTTGCAAGTCACAAGTAAGTCTCAAGTCTTTGCCCTCAAGTCCGAGTCAAGTCCCGAGTCAAGACAGGCAAGCCCCGAGTCAAGTCCAAAGTCAAGACTGGAAAGTCTCAAGTCAAGTCCTAAGTCCTGCATTTTGAGTTTCGAGTCCTTTCAAGTCCTTTTAACCACAGACTAATATATTAACACAGATTGTGTATGCTTTTCAAACGCTGTATTTATTTATTAAAACAAGTGCATTTTAAATTGCAGGAAAGAAAATTGTGCTGACATTGCACTTTATAATAGCACTATTAACCAGTCATTTTAAACATTAACTCATTCCTTTACAGAACAAACACGTTGAAAAATAAAGTGCAAATGTACTTATTTGTACAAAAGTGTTAACATTGAAAAAACATGACATATACGTGAACATAACAAAAAAGTTGTACTTTTTATATGTCAGGGCCCTATGCTGCATTGCATCTGCAAAAGACCAAATTAGCCAAGAGTCTGTCAGTCATTTGTGCACGATGGGGGCGTAGTATGATGCCACCATGGCTGAAAACTCGCTCCACTGGAGCACTGGAGGCAGGCACTGCCAAGACTCTCATGGCCACTCAGAACAGTGAAGGAAGAGTCTTCATGTTCAATGCCCAGAACAAAAGGGGGAGAGAGTTGTTTTGGGTTGGTGCACTACTTGTAAGTGTATCTTGTGTTTTTTATGTTGATTTAATTAAAAAAAGAAAAAAAAAAAAAATTTCTTGTGCGGCCCGATACCAATCGATCCACGGACCAGTACCGGGCCGTGGCCCGGTGGTTGGGGACCACTGAGGTAAACAACCAACAGTATGTCAGAAAGCTAGCTAAAACGGTACACATATTCATAATATAGTATACATTTTAACTGACCTTTATTTGACTATTTTTGTCTTTTTTTAGGTGGCTAAAATACGCGGTGCTGCTGACCGCCGTCTAACGTTACGTGTGATATATTGACTAACGTAACCCTGCTTAAAAAAAATCACTGAACAAAAAGTATGAATAAGGTAGTGAACTGCAACAAATTCCCGTGTTTGCAATAACGTTACAACGTTAGCAGTGAGTTTACAGCCTCACTGATTTAACTACACAGCAAATAAAAGTCACGTTACTTAGCCAATAAACGTTATCTTACATTCAAAACTTACCGTTCTTTGTGCAACTTCAAATGCCGGACGAAGTTGGAAGTTGTTTCCTCTCCATCAGTAATTTTGGAACCGCATGTGTTGCATACTGCAAACCGTTTTGTGTTGACCACCTCGTAATTTTTATACCCAAACGAAATTATTTTAGGTATCATTTTTTGTTCACTGGCGTGTGGTTTGGACATGTCTTCTTCGTTGGTTGTCCTGCAATTTGATTGGATGAATGCTGTGTGATGAAAACAAAGTAGATCTAATTTGATTGGCTGTTGTACTGAGAGCACACCAGCTGACACACGCAACGCTGATAGACAAGTACACAATGAAAAATACGGAGCGCTCCCGAATAACTTTTTCATCTTTGGGTTTTGGGGAAAGTAGCAAGTCATGTCAAGTCATGTCAATTCAAAAGGCTCAAGTCCAAGTGAAGTCACAAGTCATTGATGTTCAAGTCTAAGTCGAGTTGCAAGTCTTTTTACATTTTGTCAAGTCGAGTCTAAAGTCATCAAATTCATGACTCGAGTCTGACTCGAGTCCAAGTCATGTGACTCGAGTCCACACCTCTGGTACATTGTTTGATTGCTTTGCTTAATCCATTCCATAATTTAATTCCACATACTGATATACTGAAGGTCTTAAGTGTTGTACGTGCATACAAATGTTTTAAATTACATTTCTCCCTAAGATTATATTTCTCCTCTTTTTTTGAGAAGAATTGTTGTATATTCTTGGGTAGCAGGTTTATAGTTTGCTTTGTGTATCATTTTAGCTGTTTGCAAATTCACTATGTCGTAGAATTTCAGTATCTTTGATTCAATAAATAAAGGATTTGTGTGTTCTCTATATCCAACATTATGTATTATTATCACTGATCTTTTTTGTAACACCGTTAATGAATGAAGTGTACTTTTGTAATTATTTCCCCATATTTCTGCACAATAACTCAGATATGGTAACACTAGTGAGCAGTAGAGAATATGAAGTGATTTTTGGTCTAGAACATGTTTTGCTTTATTCATTATTGACGTGTTTCTTGCTACTTTATGTTGTATATTTTTTACGTGAGATTTCCAGTTCAATTTATCATCAATCATTATACCTAGAAATTTGGTTTCATGTTTTCTAATGACCGTAAGTCTTGAACTATACCAGGGGTCGGCAACCCGCGGCTCTAGAGGCTCTTTAGCGCCGCCCTAGTGGCTCTCTGGAGCTTTTTAAAAATGTATGAAAAATGGAAAAATATGAGGGGAAAAAAAATCTATTTTTTGTTTTAATATGGTTTCTGTAGGAGGACAAACATGACACAAACCTCCCTAATTGTTACAAAGCACACTGTTTATATTAAACATGCTTCACTGATTCGAGTATTTGGGCGAGCGCCGTTTTGTCCTACTAATTTTGGCGGTCCTTGAACTCACCGTAGTTTTGTTTACATGTATAACTTTCTCCGACTTTCTAGGATGTGTTTTATGCCACTTCTTTTTCTGTCTCATTTTGTCCACCAAACTTTCCGCAGAGGTGAGTTTTGTTGATGTTATTGACTTGTTGGAGTGCTAATCAGACATATTTGGTCACTGCATGACTGCGAGCTAATCAATGCTAACATGCTATTTAGGCTAGCTATATGTACATATTGCATCATTATGCCTCATTTGTAGCTATATTTGAGCTCATTTAGTTTCCTTTAAGTCCTCTTAATTCAATTTATATCTCATGACACACTATCTGTATGTAATATGGCTTTTAATTTTTTGCGGCTCCAGACAGATTTGTTTTTGTATTTTTGGTCCAAT
>NC_084551.2:65682500-65720000 GCF_033978685.3 Nerophis lumbriciformis | reverse complement strand
AATACACAATATGTAAATATTAGCTTCACACAAATATACAGTACTATCATCAAACAAATACTTCTGAGTTTTAAAACTATTTCGATGGTGGAAATACACAACTGGCAGCCATTTTAAGTCCTCAAAACATCCATAAACAGTGCACAAAAATCTTTTTCAATCTTGTCTTATCTTATCTTATTTTAGTATCAAATTTAACCACTTTCCATCTTAATATTGAGTTACATAAACAAGTTAAACAGTTTACTTACAGACTTATCTATTCCAAGGCTTGTAAGAGCTAACACAACTTGTCTACTTCTCAATTGTCTCATGAACTGAACAGACGTCGCCAATCCGGAAGTGCCCAAACTAATCACGCGTAGTATTTTCATATTGCCACAAGGTGTCAGTAAGAGTCTACAATCAAATGGGCATAACATTGCCGTCCCACAGGGCATTTCCTGTGGGAAGGGATTCGTTCCCAAGGATTCGAATAAAGAACCAACTCTTTTTCTTTACTATAGTGGCCTCGATAACGGGAACCGGTTCTGAAAAAGGGATTCCAGTCCATATAATCAGTTCTTTTCTTATCGAACAACCGGGAGAACCGGTTTCGAACATCATCCCGACCAGGCACGTTCTCAGTTGGAAATACACAACTGGCAGCTATTTTAAGTCCTCAAAACATCCATAAACAATGCACAAAAATCGTTTTCAATAAACATCTTAGTATCAGTTTTAACCACTTTCCACCTTAATATTGAGTTACATAAACAAGTTAAACATTTTACTTACAGACTTATCTTTTCCCAGGCTTGTAAGAGCTAACACAACTTGTCTACTTCTCAAGTGTCTCATGAACTGAACAGACGTCGCCAACCCGGAAGTGCCCAAACTAATGACGCGTAGTATTTTCATATCGCCACAAGGTGTCAGTAAGAGTCTACAATCAAATGGGCATAACATTGCCGTCCCACAGGGCATTTCCTGTGGGAAGGGATTCGAATAAAGAACCAACTCTTTTTCTTTACTATAGTGGCCTCGATAACGGGAACCGGTTCTGAAAAAGGGATTCGAGTCCATGGAATCGGTTCTTTTCTTATCGAACAACCGGGAGAACCGGTTTCAAACATCATCCCTACCAGGCACGTTCTCAGTTGGTTATTTATGCGTCATATAACGTACACTTATTCAGATTGTTGTTTGCTATTCTTTATTTATTTTTAAATTGCCTTTCAAATGTCTATTCTTGGTGTTGGATTTTATCAAATAGATGTCCCCAAAAAATAAAAAATGCGACTTATACTCCAGTGCGACTTATACATGTTTTTTTTCCTTCTTTATTATGCATTTTCGGCCGGTGCAATTTATACTCCGGAGCGATTTATAATCCGAAAAATACGGTATATCGTGTATCGTCCATCCCATCCATCCATCTTCTTCCGCTTATCCGAGGTTGAGTCGCGGGGGCAGCAGCCTAAGCAGGGAAGCCCAGACTTCCCTCTCCCCAGCCACTTCGTCCAGCTCTTCCTGTGGGACCCCGAGGCGTTCCCAGGCCAACCGGGAGACATAGTCTTCCCAACGTGTCCTGGGTCTTCCCCGTGGCCTCCTACCGGTCGGACGTGCCCTAAACACCTCCCTAGGGAGGCGTTCGGGTGGCATCCTGACCAGATGCCCGAACCACCTCATCTGGCTCCTCTCGATGTGGAGGAGCAGCGGCTTTACTTTGAGCTCCCCCCGAATGACAGAGCTTCTCACCCTATCTCTAAGGGAGAGCCCCGCCACCCGGCGGAGGAAACTCATTTCGGCCGCTTGTACCCGTGATCTTGTCCTTTCGGTCATGACCCAAAGCTCATGACCATAGGTGAGGATGGGAACGTAGATCGTCCGGTAAATTGAGAGCTTTGCCTTCCGGCTCAGCTCCTTCTTCACCACAACGGACCGATACAGCGTCCGCATTACTGAAGACGCCGCACCGATCCGCCTGTCGATCTCACGATTCACTCTTCCCTCACACGTGAACAAGACTTAAACTCCTCCACTTGGGGCAAGATCTCCTCCCCAACCCGGAGATGGCACTCCACCCTTTTCCGGGAGAGAACCATGGACTCGGACTTGGAGGTGCTGATTCCCATCCCAGTCGCTTCACACTCGGCTGCGAACCGATCCACTGAGAGCTGAAGATCTTGGCCGGAGGAAGCCATCAGGACCACATCATCTGCAAATAGCAGTGACCTAATCCTGCAGCCACCAAACCAGATCCCCTCAACGCCTTGACTGCGCCTAGAAATTCTGTCCATAAAAGTTATGAACAGAATCGGTGACAAAGGGCAGCCTTGGCGGAGTCCAACCCTCACTGGAAACGTGTCCGACTTACGACCGGCAATGCGGACCAAGCTCTGGCACTGATCATACAGGGAGCGGACTGCCACAATCAGACAGTCCGATACCCCGTACTCTCTGAGCACTCCCCACAGGACTTCCCGAGGGACACGGTCGAATGCCTTCTCCAAGTCCACAAAGCACATGTAGACTGGTTGGGCAAACTCCCATGCACCCTCAAGGACCCTGCCGAGAGTATAGAGCCGGTCCACAGTTCCACGACCAGGACGAAAACCACACTGTTCCTCCTGAATCCGAGGTTCGACTATACGACTATGCCAAACGCATCGTGTATCGATGTATTAATGAAAAGGCCGTATCGCCCAGCTCTACCCTCCACCCTCCACCCAGGGATGGGGCCATGTGAAACCCTTTTCCTACTGTTTCGATATTGCTTTATCATTAAAAATGTTAACTTCCTTTTAGTATGTGTATGGCCTCGAATGTCACACCCAATTAAATCAGCCATTAAAATGAAATCCGGTATGTTTTGGTGAAACATCAAATTTGTTGTGCTTATATGGCGCTTATTACGTGGATCCGGAATAAATTCCAAATGCTGCCTCTTTCCCCCTCTAACGATCTATTTAAGTCGTTGCTCCAGCAGGTGACATTTGTTCAATCCTTGGAGGTTTGCTCCCTGGCTTACTGTCTATTCCTGTTTGGATCCCTCCTTTCTTCCCACTCCTCTCCTTGCCTCCTTCTTGTCATAATCTCCTCTTTCATCTATGTACCTGTTCCTCCGCCACGCTTCCAGAACAGGTAAACCCTCCGCCTGATGGACGCATCGTCCTTTGATCTCACCCGGAATTACCCCCGGCTCTTCTGACGTTCCTATATTCACCCCCCCTCGCCTCGCCCCGCCGTTCCGTCGCCCGTCCTTCCGCCCGCTTTTGCCAAACCAACTGTGTTTCTCATCTTTTAATCTCCCCCCCCCCACACACTCTTCGTCTAATCCCTCGCTCGGTTCTCGCCATATCAGCATCTCCAGGCTCCTTTTCCCCAGCATCACCTATAAAAAGCCTTGCTGGTGTCGAAGGATACTTAGGTCTTGCATCTTTGTCATCTCCACATGCTCTCATTAGGGTGTTGTCCCAGATCTGGAAGCAAGTGGGCGGGCACACATGTGCTAAACTCTGATGTTAAGGGCCTTAAAAGCGGTGTCAAACTCCATTTAAACTCTATTCCCAAATTGGCCAGACTGGTAAAATAATGGCATGAGAACTTCAATCAATCAATCAATCAATCAAAGTTGACTTATGTAGCCCTAAATCACGAGTCCAGTCCATAGTGGATCTAACATAATAGTGTGAGAGTCCAGTCCATAGTAGATCTAACATAATAGTGTGAGAGTCCAGTCAATAGTGGATCTAACATAATAGTGAGAGTCCAGTCCATAGTGGATCTAACATAATAGTGTGAGAGTCCAGTCCATAGTGGATCTAACATAATAGTGTGAGAGTCCAGTCAATAGTGGATCTAACATAATAGTGTGAGAGTCCAGTTCATAGTGGATCTAACATAATAAAGTGAGAGTCCAGTCCATTGGGAACTAACTTAATAGTGTGAAAGTCCAGTCCATAGTGGATCTAACATAATAGTGTGAGAGTCCAGTCCATAGTGGATCTAACATAATATTGTGAAAGTCTAGTCCATAGTGGATCTAGCATAATATTGTGAGAGTCCAGTCCATAGTGGATCTAGCATAATAGTGTGAAAGTCCAGTCCATAGTGGATCTAGCATAATAGTGTGAGAGTCCAGTCAATAGTGGATCTAACATAATAAAGTGAGAGTCCAGTCCATAGTGGATCTAACATAATATTGTGAAAGTCCAGTCCATGGTGGATCTAGCATAATAGTGTGAGAGTCCAGTCCATAGTGGATCTAACATAATAGTGTGAGAGTCCAGTCCATAGTGGATCTAACATAATAGTGTGAGAGTCCAGTCCATAGTGGATCTAACATAATAGTGTGAGAGTCCAGTCCATAGTGGATCTAACATAATATTGTGAAAGTCCAGTCCACAGTGGATCTAACATAATAAAGTGAGAGTCCAGTCCATAGTGGATCTAACATAATATTGTGAAAGTCCAGTCCATAGTGGATCTAACATAATAGTAAGAGAGTCCAGTCCATGGTGGATCTAACATAATATTGTAAGAGTTCAGTCCACAGTGGATCTAGCATAATAGTGTGAGAGTCCAGTCCATAGTGGATCTAACAAAATATTGTGAGAGTCCAGTCCATAGTGGATCTAACATAATAAAGTGAGAGTCCAGTCCATAGTGGATTTAGCATAATATTGTGAGAGTCCAGTCCATAGTGGATCTAACATAAAAGTGTGAGAGTCCAGTCCATAGTGGATCTAACATAATATTGTGAGAGTCCAGTCCATAGTGGATCTAACATAATAGTGAGGGTCCAGTCCATAGTGGATCCAACATAATAGTGAGAGTCCAGTCCATTGGGGATCTAGCATAATAGTGTGAGAGTCCAGTCCATAGTGGATCTTACATAATAAAGTGAGAGTCCCGTCCATAGTGGATTTAGCATAATATTGTGAGAGTCCAGTCCATAGTTGATCTAACATAATAGTGTGAAAGTCCAGTTCATAATGGATCTAGCATAATAGTGTGAAAGTCCAGTCTATAGTGGATCTAACATAATTGTGTGAGAGTCCAGTTCATAGTGGATCTAACATAATAGTGTGAAAGTCCAGTTCATAATGGATCTAGCATAATAGTGAGAGTCCAGTCCATAGTGGATCTAACATAATAGTGTGAGAGTCCAGTCCATAGTGGATCTAACATAATATTGTGAAAGTCCAGTCCACAGTGGATCTAACATAATAAAGTGAGAGTCCAGTCCATAGTGGATCTAACATAATATTGTGAAAGTCCAGTCCATAGTGGATCTAACATAATAGTAAGAGAGTCCAGTCCATGGTGGATCTAACATAATATTGTAAGAGTTCAGTCCACAGTGGATCTAGCATAATAGTGTGAGAGTCCAGTCCATAGTGGATCTAACAAAATATTGTGAGAGTCCAGTCCATAGTGGATCTAACATAATAAAGTGAGAGTCCAGTCCATAGTGGATTTAGCATAATATTGTGAGAGTCCAGTCCATAGTGGATCTAACATAAAAGTGTGAGAGTCCAGTCCATAGTGGATCTAACATAATATTGTGAGAGTCCAGTCCATAGTGGATCTAACATAATAGTGAGGGTCCAGTCCATAGTGGATCCAACATAATAGTGAGAGTCCAGTCCATTGGGGATCTAGCATAATAGTGTGAGAGTCCAGTCCATAGTGGATCTTACATAATAAAGTGAGAGTCCCGTCCATAGTGGATTTAGCATAATATTGTGAGAGTCCAGTCCATAGTTGATCTAACATAATAGTGTGAAAGTCCAGTTCATAATGGATCTAGCATAATAGTGTGAAAGTCCAGTCTATAGTGGATCTAACATAATTGTGTGAGAGTCCAGTTCATAGTGGATCTAACATAATAGTGTGAAAGTCCAGTTCATAATGGATCTAGCATAATAGTGAGAGTCCAGTCCATAGTGGATCTAACATAATAGTGTGAGAGTCCAGTCCATAGTGGATCTAACATAATATTGTGAAAGTCCAGTCCACAGTGGATCTAACATAATAAAGTGAGAGTCCAGTCCATAGTGGATCTAACATAATATTGTGAAAGTCCAGTCCATAGTGGATCTAACATAATAGTAAGAGAGTCCAGTCCATGGTGGATCTAACATAATATTGTAAGAGTTCAGTCCACAGTGGATCTAGCATAATAGTGTGAGAGTCCAGTCCATAGTGGATCTAACAAAATATTGTGAGAGTCCAGTCCATAGTGGATCTAACATAATAAAGTGAGAGTCCAGTCCATAGTGGATTTAGCATAATATTGTGAGAGTCCAGTCCATAGTGGATCTAACATAAAAGTGTGAGAGTCCAGTCCATAGTGGATCTAACATAATATTGTGAGAGTCCAGTCCATAGTGGATCTAACATAATAGTGAGGGTCCAGTCCATAGTGGATCCAACATAATAGTGAGAGTCCAGTCCATTGGGGATCTAGCATAATAGTGTGAGAGTCCAGTCCATAGTGGATCTTACATAATAAAGTGAGAGTCCCGTCCATAGTGGATTTAGCATAATATTGTGAGAGTCCAGTCCATAGTTGATCTAACATAATAGTGTGAAAGTCCAGTTCATAATGGATCTAGCATAATAGTGTGAAAGTCCAGTCTATAGTGGATCTAACATAATATTGTGAGAGTCCAGTCAATAGTGGATATAACATAATAAAGTGAGAGTCCAGTCCATAGTGGATCTAACATAATAGTGTGAGAGTCCAGTCCATAGTGGATCTAACATAATATTGTGAGAGTCCAGTCCATAGTGGATCTAACATAATATTGTGAGAGTCCAGTCCATAGTGGATCTAACATAATAGTGAGAGAGTCCAGTCCATAGTGGATCTAACATAATATTGTGAGAGTCCAGTCCATAGTGGATCTAACATAATATTGTAAAAGTCCAGTCCATAGTGGATCTAACACAATAGTGTGAGAGTCCAGTCCATAGTGGATCTAGCATAATAGTGTGAGAGTCCAGTCCATAGTGGATCTAACATAATAAAGTGAGAGTCCAGTCCATAGTGGATCTAACATAATAGTGTGAGAGTCCAGTCCATAGTGGATCTAACATAATATTGTGAAAGTCCAGTCCATAGTGGATCTAACATAATAGTGTGAGAGTCCAGTCCATAGTGGATTTAGCATAATAGTGAGAGTCCAGTCCATAGTGGATCTAACATAATAGTGTGAGAGTCCAGTCCATAGTGGATCTAACATAATAGTGTGAGAGTCCAGTCCATCGTGGATCTAACATAATAGTGTGAGAGTCCAGTCCATAGTGGATCTAACATAATATTGTGAGTGTCCAGTCCATAGTGGATCTAACATAATAGTGTGAGAGTCCAGCCCATAATGGATCTAACATAATAGTGTGAGAGTCCAGTCCATAGTGGATCTAACGTCATATTGTGGGAGTCCAGTCCATAGTGGATCTAACATAATATTGTGAAAGTCCAGTCCATAGTGGATCTAGCATAATATTGTGAGAGTCCAGTCCATAGTGGATCTAACATAATAGTGTGAGAGTCCAGTCCATAGTGGATCTAACAAAATATTGTGAGAGTCCAGTCCATAGTGGATCTAACATAATAGTGAGAGTCCAGTCCATAGTGGATCTAACATAATATTGTGAGAGTCCAGTCCATAGTGGATCTAACATAATAGTGGGAGTCCAGTCCATAGTGGATCTAACATAATATTGTAAAAGTCCAGTCCATAGTGGATCTAACATAATAGTGTGAGAGTCCAGTCCATAGTGGATCTAACATAATTTTGTGAAAGTCCAGTCCATAGTGGATCTAACATAATAGTGAGAGTCCAGTCCATAGTGGATCTAACATAATAGTGCGAGTCCAGTCCATAGTGGATCTAACATAATATTGTAAAAGTCCAGTCCATAGTGGATCTAACATAATAGTGTGAGAGTCCAGTCCATAGTGGATCTAACATAATATTGTGAAAGTCCAGTCCATAGTGGATCTAACATAATAGTGTGAGAGTCCAGTCCATAGTGGATTTAGCATAATAGTGAGAGTCCAGTCCATAGTGGATCTAACATAATAGTGAGAGTCCAGTCCATAATGGATCTAACATCATATTGTGAGAGTCCAGTCCATAGTGGATCTAACATAATATTGTGAGAGTCCAGTCCATAGTGGATCTAACATAATAGTGAGAGTCCAGTCCATAGTGGATCTAACATAATATTGTAAAAGTCCAGTCCATAGTGGATCTAACACAATAGTGTGAGAGTCCAGTCCATAGTAGATCTAACATAATAGTGTGAGAGTCCAGTCCATAGTGGATCTAACATAATAGTGTGAGAGTCCAGTCCATAGTGGATCTAACATAATAGTGTGAGAGTCCAGTCCATAGTGGATCTAACACAATAGTGTGAGAGTCCAGTCCATAGTGGATCTAACATAATAAAGTGAGAGTCCAGTCCATAGTGGATCTAACATAATAAAGTGAGAGTCCAGTCCATAGTGGATCTAACATAATATTGTGAAAGTCCAGTCCATAGTGGATCAAACATAATATTGTGAAAGTCCAGTCCATAGTGGATCTAGCATAATATTGTGAGAGTCCAGTCCATTGGGGATCTAGCATAATAGTGTGAGAGTCCAGTCCATAGTGGATCTTACATAATAAAGTGAGAGTCCCGTCCATAGTGGATTTAGCATAATATTGTGAGAGTCCAGTCCATAGTTGATCTAACATAATAGTGTGAAAGTCCAGTTCATAGTGGATCTAGCATAATAGTGTGAGAGTCCAGTCAATAGTGGATCTAACATAATAAAGTGAGAGTCCAGTCCATAGTGGATCTAACATAATATTGTGAAAGTCCAGTCCATAGTGGATCTAACATAATAGTGTGAGAGTCCAGTCCATAGAGGATCTAACATAATAGTGAGAGTCCAGTCCATAGTGGATCTAACATAATATTGTGAGAGTCCAGTCCATAGAGGATCTAACATAATAGTGTGAGAGTCCAGTCCATAGAGGATCTAACATAATAGTGAGAGTCCAGTCCATAGTGGATCTAACATAATAGTGTGAGAGTCCAGTCCATAGAGGATCTAACATAATAGTGAGAGTCCAGTCCATAGTGGATCTAACATAATAGTGTGAGAGTCCAGTCCATAGTGGATCTAACATAATAGTGAGAGTCCAGTCCATAGTGGATCTAACATAATAGTGTGAGAGTTCAGTCCATAGTGGATCTAACATAATAGTGAGAGTCCAGTCCATAGTGGATCTAACATAATATTGTGAGAGTCCAGTCCATAGTGGATCTAACATAATAGTGTGAGAGTCCAGTCCATAGTGGATCTAACATAATAGTGAGAGTCCAGTCCATAGTGGATCTAACATAATAGTGTGAGAGTTCAGTCCATAGTGGATCTAACATAATAGTGAGAGTCCAGTCCATAGTGGATCTAACATAATATTGTGAGAGTCCAGTCCATAGTGGATCTAACATAATATTGTGAAAGTCCAGTCCATAGTGGATCTAACATAATAGTGTGAGAGTCCAGTCCATAGAGGATCTAACATAATAGTGAGAGTCCAGTCCATAGTGGATCTAACATAATATTGTGAGAGTCCAGTCCATAGAGGATCTAACATAATAGTGTGAGAGTCCAGTCCATAGAGGATCTAACATAATAGTGTGAGAGTCCAGTCCATAGAGGATCTAACATAATAGTGAGAGTCCAGTCCATAGTGGATTTAACATAATATTGTGAGAGTCCAGTCCATAGTGGATCTAACATAATAGTGTGAGAGTCCAGTCCATAGTGGATCTAACATAATAGTGTGAGAGTCCAGTCCATAGAGGATCTAACATAATAGTGAGAGTCCAGTCCATAGTGGATCTAACATAATATTGTGAGAGTCCAGTCCATAGTGGATCTAACATAATAGTGTGAGAGTCCAGTCCATAGAGGATCTAACATAATAGTGAGAGTCCAGTCCATAGTGGATCTAACATAATATTGTGAAAGTCCAGTCCATAGTGGATCTAACATAATAGTGTGAGAGTCCAGTCCATAGAGGATCTAACATAATAGTGAGAGTCCAGTCCATAGTGGATCTAACATAATATTGTGAGAGTCCAGTCCATAGTGGATCTAACATAATATTGTGAAAGTCCAGTCCATAGTGGATCTAACATAATATTGTGAGAGTCCAGTCCATAGTGGATCTAACATAATAGTGTGAGAGTCCAGTCCATAGTGGATCTAACATAATAGTGAGAGTCCAGTCCATAGTGGATCTAACATTATAGTGAGAGTCCAGTCCATAGTGGATCTAACATAATATTTTAAGAGTTCAGTCCACAGTGGATCTAACATATTAGTGTGAGAGTCCAGTCCATAGTGGATCTAACATAATAGTGTGAGAGTCCAGTCCATAGTGGATCTAACATAATAGTGTGAGAGTCCAGTCCATAGTGGATCTAACGTAATAGTGTGAGAGTCCAGTCCATAGTGGATCTAACATAATAGTGTGAGAGTCCAGTCCATAGTGGATCTAACATAATAGTGAGAGTCCAGTCCATAGTGGATCTAACATAATAGTGTGAGAGTCCAGTCCATAGTGGATCTAACATAATAGTGAGAGTCCAGTCCATAGTGGATCTAACATAATAGTGTGAGAGTCCAGTCCATAGTGGATCTAACATAATAGTGTGAGAGTCCAGTCCATAGTGGATCTAACATAATATTGTGAGAGTCCAGTCCATAGTGGATCTAGCATAATAGTGAGAGTCCAGTTCATAGTGGATCTAACATAATAGTGTGAGAGTCCAGTCCATAGTGGATCTAACATAATATTGTGAAAGTCCAGTCCATAGTGGATCTAGCATAATATTGTGAAAGTCCAGTCCATAGTGGATCTAGCATAATATTGTGAAAGTCCAGTCCATAGTGGATCTAACATAATAGTGTGAGAGTCCAGTCCATAGTGGATCTAGCATAATAGTGTGAGAGTCCAGTCCATAGTTGATCTAACATAATAGTGTGAAAGTCCAGTCCATAGTGGATCTAACATAATTTTGTGAAAGTCCAGTCCATACTGGATCTAACATAATATTGTGAGTGTCCAGTCCATAGTGGATCTAACATAATAGTGTGAGAGTCCAGCCCATAATGGATCTAACATAATAGTGTGAGAGTCCAGTCCATAGTGGATCTAACATCATATTGTGGGAGTCCAGTCCATAGTGGATCTAACATAATGTTGTGAGAGTCCTTTCCATAGTGAATCTAGCATAATAGTAAGAGTCCAGTCCATAGTTGATCTAACATAATACATACATATATATATATATATATATATATATATATATATATATATATATATATATATATATATTATATTATATAGCCTATCTGGGATTAAACAAAATAAATAAATAGATAAAAAATCTTCCATTGGAGGAATCAAATCCCTAATTTGTCATTTCCACGTATTAATCCTGCGTAACTCAACAAACCATGGAGCTCACTACCAAAATGTCAAACTTCCTTTCTCGCCTCATTCTTGTTTACTTAATGACGTCGCTCATTCGGATGGCGGGGATGATTAAAAATTAATTTAATTTGTTCGATGCCAGCCTCGCGTTCAATCCTCCCGCGTAAACACTCCACGTGTGTATTTACCAGGAGCCGGCAAGCGGAGGCTTGTTTTGTGCTCACAGTACGCAACACACGTCTTGTTTGCGCTGGCCCAATTTCCAACATTATTTAGGTTTTTCCCCATCTTTTATTTCAAAGGCTTCCCGAACACAACTTCCTTCATCACTCCTGAGACACTCGAATACACTCTGACGTCTACAACACCTCATAACACTCAGTACACGTGCATGCACTAAATTACCGTATTTTAATTACCCCGACAAGTTGAAAAACTTATTGGGGTGTTACCATTTAGTGGTCAATTGTACGGAATATGTACTGTACTGTGCAAGCTACTAATAAAAGTTTCAATCAATCAAACAAAAACATGGTGTAACGATAAGTGTGACCAGTAGATGGCAGTCAACTCAGCGCTTCTACATAGTGTTGCGTTTGGACCAGTTGTTCCTCCCAGGGAATTCAAGTTGCTGGTCACTCCCAAGCTCTTTTATGACACGTAAAGCTGAGTAGAAGAACCACCAGAGACAGAATAGGTATTTTGTCATTTTATTTCCAAAGCCTTTGGAAATAAACTTGAGACAAAATCCCGTAAAGAAGCGCTCACTCGCACAGCTAAATTGGTCTAACTTTTCATACGGCAAAACGTCTTCTTTTGTCTCGTCTCTCTTGCCCCCACCCTCCTTGTCCCTTTCTCCACAGCTGGGCAAAGGGAAAAATAAGAGAAATAATTTATTACTACTCCCCCCCCCCTTTCTCCCAGCTCACTCCAGGTCCCTTTTGTTTATTATCTAAAGTTGGTTTTAGACGAGAAGCAGAAAAGATCTCAAAAGTAGGCACACAGTATTTGCAGACAACCAACAGATAACAAATAAAGAACACTAGCTGTTTTGTAATATGACTATAGTTTAAAAGAAGTAACACACAAATATGGATATATGTAATTATCTGCCTCCGTCAAAAGCCATCAAACTTTAAGTCACAGCCTATCTGGGATTAAACAAAATGAATAAAGTATTCTACTCTAGGTATAAATGACCTCATTTGTCATTTCCACGTATCAATCCGTACAAGAGACTTAAGTTACTCTGTGTTCACTTTTGTAATATTTGACAGACATTTTGGGGCAAAGAGTGTGCCAAACAACGATGTGCTCGAAGCAGGTATTAGGTATCATTTGGGTCGAGGGGGAGGGGCCAGTATAAACCGTTTGCTTGCCTAACAGAATTGCTATTGCGACATCCAGTGGACACATTTATTACAACAGCAGTTTCGGGGGGTTATGAAATTGAGACCCCTGTTCAATATATTCCTGTTGTAGGCTCCAGCACCCTGCGACCCTGAGCAATGCCCCCCCCCCCCCCCCCCCCCCACACACACACACACAGACACACACGTACACACACTCTTGTATTTGTTACCTTCTTGAGACCTCGGACAAATGCCTACCTCTTTAGGACCACCCTTTCTAGATATATAAAGTACATGTATTTACAACATTAATAATATATACATACTATGCAAAAGTAAAAAAAAAACATTTTGTGAAAAATGAGTTGGAATTTCACAAGAAAAAGGTCACAATTTCACAAGAAAAACTTAGAATTTTGGCAGTATTATAATAAGTCGTCATTTTACTCAACGCACGGCAACATTTTACACGAAAAACGGAACATTTGTGCGATATTATGATACAAGTTGGAATTTTACTCTAACAGTCGCAATTTTACAAGAAAAGCTTAAAATTTTGGCAATTTTATGAAAAGAGTCGGAATTTTACTCGACCAAAGTAACAATTTTATAAGAAAACTTTAAAATGTTGGCAATATTATATTAACAATCAAAATTTTGCTTGGCTAAAATTATGACAAGTCATAATTTTACTCAAAAAATGTCACTATTTTACAAAAACAAAAATTGGCAATATTGTGATAAAAGTCATAATTTCACCATTTTGCATTAAAAAGTCATAATTTTACGAGAAAATATTGCAATATTACAGAAACGGGAATGAATAGGGAAGTCCTTTAGCTGCCGTCTTGTTTGATCATATATTGCTGCCTTTGCACCTGTCAATGTTTACTTTTGCGTGCACATTCAATCAACAAAAAAAATCCTGACTTTGGAGCAATGTTCACGGACTCTAGTATTTGGCTCTCTATTAGATGCAATGGTTATTCTTTATTGGGACCACGATTTATATCCATTTGTGCAATATTATGATAAAAGTTGGAATTTTACTCTAACAGTCGCAATTTTACTAGAAAAGCTTAAAATTTTGGCAATTTTATGAAAAGAGTCGGAATTTTACTCGACCAAAGTAACAATTTTATAAGAAAACTTTAAAATGTTGGCAATATTATATTAATAATCAAAATTTTACTCAGCAAAAATTATGACAAGTCTTAATTTTACTCAAAAAATGTCACTATTTTACAAAAAAATAAAATAAAAATTGGCTATATTGTGATAAAAGTCATAATTTCACCATTTTGCATTAAAAAGTCATACTTTTACGAGAAAATATTGCAATATTACAGAAACGGGGGTGAATAGGGAAGTCCTTCTTTAGCTGCCGTCTTGTTTGATCATATATTGCTGCCTTTGCACCTGTCAATGTTTACTTTTGCGTGCACATTCAATCAACAAAAAAAATCCTGACTTTGGAGCAATGTTCACGGACTCTAGTATTTGGCTCTCTATTAGATGCAATGGTTATTCTTTATTGGGACCACGATTTATATCCATTTGTGCAATATTATGATAAAAGTTGGAATTTTACTCTAACAGTCGCAATTTTACAAGAAAAGCTTAAAATTTTGGCAATTTTATGAAAAGAGTCGGAATTTTACTCGACCAAAGTAACAATTTTATAAGAAAACTTTAAAATGTTGGCAATATTATATTAATAATCAAAATTTTACTCAGCAAAAATTATGACAAGTCTTAATTTTACTCAAAAAATGTCACTATTTTACAAAAAAATAAAATAAAAATTGGCTATATTGTGATAAAAGTCATAATTTCACCATTTTGCATTAAAAAGTCATACTTTTACGAGAAAATATTGCAATATTACAGAAACGGGGGTGAATAGGGAAGTCCTTCTTTAGCTGCCGTCTTGTTTGATCATATATTGCTGCCTTTGCACCTGTCAATGTTTACTTTTGCGTGCACATTCAATCAACAAAAAAAATCCTCACTTTGGAGCAATGTTCACGGACTCTAGTATTTGGCTCTCTATTAGATGCAATGGTTATTCTTTATTGGGACCACGATTTATATCCATTTGTGCAATATTATGATACAAGTTGGAATTTTACTCTAACAGTCGCAATTTTACAAGAAAAGCTTAAAATTTTGGCAATTTTATGAAAAGAGTCGGAATTTTACTCGACCAAAGTAACAATTTTATAAGAAAACTTTAAAATGTTGGCAATATTATATTAATAATCAAAATTTTACTCAGCAAAAATTATGACAAGTCTTAATTTTACTCAAAAAATGTCACTATTTTACAAAAAAATAAAATAAAAATTGGCTATATTGTGATAAAAGTCATAATTTCACCATTTTGCATTAAAAAGTCATACTTTTACGAGAAAATATTGCAATATTACAGAAACGGGGGTGAATAGGGAAGTCCTTCTTTAGCTGCCGTCTTGTTTGATCATATATTGCTGCCTTTGCACCTGTCAATGTTTACTTTTGCGTGCACATTCAATCAACAAAAAAAATCCTCACTTTGGAGCAATGTTCACGGACTCTAGTATTTGGCTCTCTATTAGATGCAATGGTTATTCTTTATTGGGACCACGATTTATATCCATTTGTGCAATATTATGATACAAGTTGGAATTTTACTCTAACAGTCGCAATTTTACTAGAAAAGCTTAAAATTTTGGCAATTTTATGAAAAGAGTCGGAATTTTACTCGACCAAAGTAACAATTTTATAAGAAAACTTTAAAATGTTGGCAATATTATATTAATAATCAAAATTTTGCTCAGCAAAAATTATGACAAGTCTTAATTTTACTCAAAAAATGCCACTATTTTACAAAACCAAAAACAAAAATTGGCTATATTGTGATAAAAGTCATAATTTCACCATTTTGCATTAAAAAGTCATAATTTTACGAGAAAATATTGCAATATTACAGAAACGGGGGTGAATAGGGAAGTCCTTCTTTAGCTGCCGTCTTGTTTGATCATATATTGCTGCCTTTGCACCTGTCAATGTTTACTTTTGCGTGCACATTCAATCAACAACAAAAAATCCTGACTTTGGAGCAATGTTCACAGACTCTAGTATTTGGCTCTCTATTAGATGCAATGGTTATTCCGTATTGGGACCATGATTTTGGTCCTAACTTGTTCACCGGTCCTCATATGGAAGGTACTTTTCCTTGTTGATGCCTCAAGAAGGGTAGGAATACAAGAACACCCCCCCCCACACACACACACACACACTCTTGTATTTGTTACCTTCTTGAGACCTCGGAAAAATTCCTACCTCTTTAGGACCAGCCTTTCTAGATATATAAAGTAAGTGTATTTGCAACATGAATAATATATACATACTATGCAAATATAAAAAAGCTTGTTGTGAAAACTGAGTTGGAATTTCACAAGAAAAAGGTCACAATTTCACAAGAAAAACGGAACATTTGTGCAACATTATGATACAAGTTGGAATTGTACTCTAACAGTCGCAATTTTACAAGAAAAGCTTAAAATTAAACATTTTATGAAAAGATTCGTAATTTTACTCGACCAAAGTAACAATTTTATAAGAAAACTTTAAAATGTTGGCAATATTATATTAACAATCAAAATTTTGCTTGGCAAAAATTATGACAAGTCATAATTTTACTCAAAAAATGTCACTATTTTACAAAAAAATAAAATAAAAATTGGCTATATTGTGATAAAAGTCATAATTTCACCATTTTGCATTAAAAATGCTACTTTTACGAGAAAATATTGCAATATTACAGAAACGGGGGTGAATAGGGAAGTCCTTCTTTAGCTGCCGTCTTGTTTGATCATATATTGCTGCCTTTGCACCTGTCAATGTTTACTTTTGCGTGCACATTCAATCAACAAAAAAAATCCTGACTTTGGAGCAATGTTCACGGACTCTAGTATTTGGCTCTCTATTAGATGCAATGGTTATTCTTTATTGGGACCACGATTTATATCCATTTGTGCAATATTATGATAAAAGTTGGAATTTTACTCTAACAGTCGCAATTTTACCAGAAAAGCTTAACATTTTGGCAATTTTATGAAAAGAGTCGGAATTTTACTCGACCAAAGTAACAATTTTATAAGAAAACTTTAAAATGTTGGCAATATTATATTAACAATCAAAATTTTGCTCAGCAAAAATTATGACAAGTCTTAATTTTACTCAAAAAATGCCACTATTTTACAAAAACAAAAACAAAAATTGGCTATATTGTGATAAAAGTCACAATTTCACCATTTTGCATTAAAAAGTCACATTTTTACGAGAAAATATTGCAATATTACAGAAACGGGGGTGAATAGGGAAGTCCTTCTTTAGCTGCCGTCTTGTTTGATCATATATTGCTGCCTTTGCACCTGTCAATGTTTACTTTTGCGTGCACATTCAATCAACAAAAAAAAAAATCCTGACTTTGGAGCAATGTTCACGGACTCTAGTATTTGGCTCTCTATTAGATGCAATGGTTATTCCGTATTGGGACCATGATTTTGGTCATAACTTGTTCACCAGTCCTCATATGGAAGGTACTTTTCCTTGTTGATGCCTCAAGAAGGGTAGGAATACAAGAACACACACACACACACACACACACACACACACACACACACACACACACACACACACACACACACACACACTCTTGTATTTGTTACCTTCTTGAGACCTCGGAAAAATGCCTACCTCTTTAGGACCACCCTTTCTAGATATATAAAGTACAACATGAATAATATATACATACTATGCAAATATAAAAAAGCTTGTTGTGAAAACTGAGTTGGAATTTCACAAGAAAAAGGTCACAATTTCACAAGAAAAACGGAACATTTGTGCAACATTATGATGAAAGTTGGAATTGTACTCTAACAGTCGCAGTTTTACAAGAAAAGCTTAAAACGTTGGCAATTTTATGAAAAGATTCGTAATTTTACTCGACCAAAGTAACAATTTTATAAGAAAACTTTAAAATGTTGGCAATATTATATTAACAATCAAAATTTTGCTTGGCTAAAATTATGACAAGTCATAATTTTACTCAAAAAATGCCACTATTTTACAAAAACAAAAACAAAAATTGGCTATATTGTGATAAAAGTCATAATTTCACCATTTTGCATTAAAAAGTCATACTTTTACGAGAAAATATTGCAATATTACAGAAACGGGGGTGAATAGGGAAGTCCTTCTTTAGCTGCCGTCTTGTTTGATCATATATTGCTGCCTTTGCACCTGTCAATGTTTACTTTTGCGTGCACATTCAATCAACAAAAAAAATCCTGACTTTGGAGCAATGTTCACGGACTCTAGTATTTGGCTCTCTATTAGATGCAATGGTTATTCCGTATTGGGACCATGATTTTGGTCATAATACAAGAATACAAGAACACACACACACACACACACACACACACACACTCTTGTATTTGTTACCTTCTTGAGACCTCGGACAAATGCCTACCTCTTTAGGACCACCCTTTCTAGATATATAAAGTAAGTGTATTTACAACATTAATAATATATACATACTATGCAAATATAAAAAAGCTTGTTGTGAAAACTGAGTTGGAATTTCACAAGAAAAAGGTCACATTTTCACAAGAAAAATGGAACATTTGTGCAATATTATGATAAAAGTTGGAATTGTACTCTAACAATAATTTTACAAGAAAAGCTTAAAATTAAACATTTTATGAAAAGATTCGTAATTTTACTCGACCAAAGTAACAATTTTATAAGAAAACTTTAAAATATTGGCAATATTATATTAATAATCAAAATTTTGCTCAGCAAAAATTATGACAAGTCTTAATTTTACTCAAAAAATGCCACTATTTTACAAAACCAAAAACAAAAATTGGCTATATTGTGATAAAAGTCATAATTTCACCATTTTGCATTAAAACGTCATATTTTTACGAGAAAATATTGCAATATTACAGAAACGGGGGTGAATAGGGAAGTCCTTCTTTAGCTGCCGTCTTGTTTGATCATATATTGCTGCCTTTGCACCTGTCAATGTTTACTTTTGCGTGCACAGTCAATCAACAAAAAAAATCCTGACTTTGGAGCAATGTTCACGGACTCTAGTATTTGGCTCTCTGTTAGATGCAATGGTTATTCCGTATTGGGACCATGATTTTGGTCCTAACTTGTTCACCAGTCCTCATATGGAAGGTACTTTTCCTTGTTGATGCCTCAAGAAGGGTAGGAATACAAGAACACACACACACACACACCCACACACACACACACACACACTCTTGTATTTGTTACCTTCTTGAGACCTCGGAAAAATGCCAACCTCTTTAGGACCACCCTTTCTAGATATATAAAGTAAGTTTATTTACAACATGAATAATATATACATACTATGCAAATATAAAAAAGCTTGTTGTGAAAACTGAGTTGGAATTTCACAAGAAAAAGGTTACAATTTCACAAGAAAAACGGAACATTTGTGCAACATTATGATAAAAGTTGGAATTGTACTCCAACAGTCGCAATTTTACAAGAAAAGCTTAAAACGTTGGCAATTTTATGAAAAGATTCGTAATTTTACTCGACCATAGTAACAATTTTATACGAAAACTTTAAAATGTTGGCTATATTATATTAACAATCAAAATTTTGCTTGGCAAAAATTATGACAAGTCATAATTTTACTCAAAAAATTTCACTATTTTACAAAAAAATAAAATAAAAATTGGCTATATTGTGATAAAAGTCATAATTTCACCATTTTGCATTAAAAAGTCCTACTTTTACGAGAAAATATTGCAATATTACAGAAACGGGGGTGAATAGGGAAGTCCTTCTTTAGCTGCCGTCTTGTTTGATCATATATTGCTGCCTTTGCACCTGTCAATGTTTACTTTTCCGTGCACATTCAATCAACAAAAAAAATCCTGACTTTGGAGCAATGTTCACGGACTCTAGTATTTGGCTCTCTATTAGATGCAATGGTTATTCCGTATTGGGACCACGATTTTGGTCCTAACTTGTTCACCAGTCCTCATATGGAAGGTACTTTTCCTTGTTGATGCCTCAAGAAGGGTAGGAATACAAGAACACACACACACACACACACACACACACTCTTGTATTTGTTACCTTCTTGAGACCTCGGAAAAATTCCTACCTCTTTAGGACCACCCTTTCTAGATATATAAAGTAAGTGTATTTACAACATGAATAATATATACATACTATGCAAATATAAAAAAGCTTGTTGTGAAAACTGAGTTGGAATTTCACAAGAAAAAGGTCACAATTTCACAAGAAAAATGGAACATTTGTGCAATATTATGATAAAAGTTGGAATTGTACTCTAACAGTCTAACAGTCAATTTTACAAGAAAAGCTTAAAATTAAACATTTTATGAAAAGATTCGTAATTTTACTCGACCAAAGTAACAATTTTAAAAGAAAACTTTAAAATGTTGGCAATATTATATTAACAATCAAAGTTTTGCTTGGCAAAAAATATGACAAGTCATAATTTTACTCAAAAAATGCCACTATTTTACAAAAACAAAAACAAAAATTGGCTATATTGTGATAAAAGTCATCATTTCACCATTTTGCATTAAAAAGTCCTACTTTTACGAGAAAATATTGCAATATTACGGAAACGGGGGTGAATAGGGAAGTCCTTCTTTAGCTGCCGTCTTGTTTGATCATATATTGCTGCCTTTGCACCTGTCAATGTTTACTTTTGCGTGCACATTCAATCAACAAAAAAAAATCCTGACTTTGGAGCAATGTTCACGGACTCTAGTATTTGGCTCTCTATTAGATGCAATGGTTATTCTTTATTGGGACCACGATTTACATCCATTTGTGCAATATTATGATAAAAGTTGGAATTTTACTCTAACAGTCGCAATTTTACAAGAAAAGCTTAAAATGTTGGCAATTTTACGAAAAGAGTCGGAATTTTACTCGACCAAAGTAACAATTTTATAAGAAAACTTTAAAATGTTGGCAATATTATATTAACAATCAAAATTTTGCTCGGCAAAAATTATGACAAGTCTTAATTTTACTCAAAAAATGTCACTATTTTACAAAAACAAAAATTGGCAATATTGTGATAAAAGTCATAATTTCACCATTTTGCATTAAAAAGTCATAATTTTACGAGAAAATATTGCAATATTACAGAAACGGGGGTGAACAGGGAAGTCCTTCTTTAGCTGCCGTCTTGTTTGATCATATATTGCTGCCTTTGCACCTGTCAATGTTTACTTTTGTATGCACATTAAATCAACAAAAACAATCCTGACTTTGGAGCAATGTTCACGGACTCTAGTGTTTGGCTCTCTATTAGATGCAATGGTTATTCCGTATTGGGACCATGATTTCGGTCCTAACTTGTTCACCAGTCCTCATATGGAAGGTACTTGTCCTTGTTGATGCCTCAAGAAGGGTAGGAATACAAGCACACACACACACACACACACACACACACACACACACACACACACACACACACACACACACACACACACACACAGACACACACACACAAACTCTTGTATTTGTTACCTTCTTGAGACCTCGGAAAAATGCCAACCTCTTTAGGACCACCCTTTCTAGATATATAAAGTAAGTGTATTTACAACATGAATAATATATACATACTATGCAAATATAAAAAAGCTTGTTGTGAAAACTGAGTTGGAATTTCACAAGAAAAAGGTCACAATTTCACAAGAAAAACGGAACATTTGTGCAACATTATGATAAAAGTTGGAATTGTACTCTAACAGTCGCAATTTTACAAGAAAAGCTTAAAACAATGGCAATATTATGAAAATATTTGTAATTTTACTCGACCAAAGTAACAATTTTATAAGAAAACTTTAAAATGTTGGCAATATTATATTAATAATCAAAATTTTGCTCAGCAAAAATTATGACAAGTCTTAATTTTACTCAAAAAATGCCACTATTTTACAAAAACAAAAACAAAAATTGGCTATATTGTGATAAAAGTCATAATTTCACCATTTTGCATTAAAAAGTCCTACTTTTACGAGAAAATATTGCAATATTACAGAAACGGGGGTGAATAGGGAAGTCCTTCTTTAGCTGCCGTCTTGTTTGATCATATATTGCTGCCTTTGCACCTGTCAATGTTTACTTTTGCGTGCACATTCAATCAACAAAAAAAAATCCTGACTTTGGAGCAATGTTCACGGACTCTAGTATTTGGCTCTCTGTTAGATGCAATGGTTATTCTTTATTGGGACCACGATTTATATCCATTTGTGCAATATTATGATAAAAGTTGGAATTGTACTCTAACAGTCGCAATTTTACAAGAAAAGCTTAAAATTTTGGCAATTTTACGAAAAGAGTCGGAATTTTACTCGACCATAGTAACAATTTTATAAGAAAACTTTAAAATGTTGGCAATATTATATTAATAATCAAAATTTTGCTCAGCAAAAATTATGACAAGTCTTAATTTTACTCAAAAAATGTCACTATTTTACAAAAACAAAAACAAAAATTGGCTATATTGTGATAAAAGTCATAATTTCACCATTTTGCATTAAAAAGTCCTACTTTTACGAGAAAATATTGCAATATTACAGAAACGGGGGTGAATAGGGAAGTCCTTCTTTAGCTGCCGTCTTGTTTGATCATATATTGCTGCCTTTGCACCTGTCAATGTTTACTTTTGCGTGCACATTCAATCAACAACAAAAATCCTGACTTTGGAGCAATGTTCACGGACTCTAGTATTTGGCTCTCTGTTAGATGCAATGGTTATTCTTTATTGGGACCACGATTTATATCCATTTGTGCAATATAATGATACAAGTTGGAATTTTACTCTAACAGTCGCAATTTTACAAGAAAAGCTTAAAATGTTGGCAATTTTATGAAAAGAGTCGGAATTTTACTCGACCAAAGTAACAATTTTATAAGAAAACTTTAAAATGTTGGCAATATTATATTAACAATCAAAATTTTGCTTGGCAAAAATTATGACAAGTCTTAATTTTACTCAAAAAATGCCACTATTTTACAAGAACAATAAAAAATTTGGCAATATTGTGATAAAAGTCATAATTTCACCATTTTGCATTAAAAAGTCATACTTTTACGAGAAAATATTGCAATATTACAGAAACGGGGGTGAATAGGGAAGTCCTTCTTTAGCTGCCGTCTTGTTTGATCATATATTGCTGCCTTTGCACCTGTCAATGTTTACTTTTGCGTGCACATTCAATCAACAAAAAAAATCCTGACTTTGGAGCAATGTTCACGGACTCTAGTATTTGGCTCTCTATTAGATGCAATGGTTATTCCGTATTGGGACCATGATTTTGGTCCTAACTTGTTCACCGGTCCTCATATGGAAGGTACTTTTCCTTGTTGATGTCTCAAGAAGGGTAGGAATACAAGAACACACACACACACACACACACACACACACACACACACACACACACACACACACACACACACACACACACACACACACACTCTTGTATTTGTTACCTTCTTGAGACCTCGGAAAAATGCCAACCTCTTTAGGACCACCCTTTCTAGATATATAAAGTTAGTGTATTTACAACATGAATAATATATACATACTATGCAAATATAAAAAAGCTTGTTGTGAAAACTGAGTTGGAATTTCACAAGAAAAAGGTCACAATTTCACAAGAAAAACGGAACATTTGTGCAACATTATGATAAAATTTGGAATTGTACTCTAACAGTCGCAATTTTACAAGAAAAGCTTAAAATGTTGGCAATTTTATGAAAAGATTCGTAATTTTACTCGACCAAAGTAACAATTTTATAAGAAAACTTTAAAATGTTGGCAATATTACATTAATAATCAAAATTTTGCTCAGCAAAAATTATGACAAGTCTTAATTTTACTCAAAAAATGCCACTATTTTACAAAAACAAAAACAAAAATTGGCTATATTGTGATAAAAGTCATAATTTCACCATTTTGCATTAAAAAGTCCTACTTTTACGAGAAAATATTGCAATATTACAGAAACGGGGGTGAATAGGGAAGTTCTTCTTTAGCTGCCGTTTTGTTTGATCATATATTCCTGCCTTTGCACCTGTCAATGTTTACTTTTGCGTGCACATTCAATCAACAAAAAAAAAATCCTGACTTTGGAGCAATGTTCACGGACTCTAGTATTTGGCTCTTGTCGGAGGCAGATATTTACATATATCCGTATTTAAGTGTTACTTCTTTAATTTCATAATCATATTACAAAACAGCTAGTGTTTTTCTTCCAATTGTGGTCTTTTGGTTGTCTGCAAATACATGTGTGCTGACCTTGAGTGTGGAATGTAAGAAAGAGAGATACTCCTTCTTCTTATCTATTCTTATGTCCAGGTGCGGAGGACAATGGGCATGTGTTTGGGCTGAAAAGACAAGAGGGAGGGAGGGAGAGAGACTTTATAGAATAGAGGGTTTTCCATTTCGGGGGCGGGCAGACCATCTTAGCTGCGTGATTGAATGTTCTATGCTGGACTGGTCTCATTTATATTTGCAAAGCTTTGCAAATATATACAAAATACCTATTCTGTCTCTGGTGGTTCTTTTACTCAGCTTTAAGTGTCGTAAAGAGCTTGGGAGCGACGACCAGAAACTTGAATTCCCTGGGAGGAACAACTGGTCCAAACGCAACACTCTCTATTAGATGCAATGGTTATTCTGTATTGGGACCACGATTTATATCCTAACTTGTCCTCATATGGAAGGTACTTTTCCTTGTTGTCTCAAAAAGGGTAGAAATACAAGAACACACACACACACACACACACACACACACACACACACACACACACACACACACACACACACACACACACACACACTCTCTTGTATTTGTTACCTTCTTGAGACCTCGGAAAAATGCCAACCTCTTTAGGACCACCCTTTCTAGATATATAAAGTAAGTGTATTTACAACATTAATAATATATACATACTATGCAAATATAAAAAAGCTTGTTGTGAAAACTGAGTTGGAATTTCACAAGAAAAACGGAACATTTGTGCAATATTATGATAAAAGTTGGAATTGTACTCTAACAGTCGCAATTTTACAAGAAAAGCTTAAAAGACAAGACAGCGAGGGAGGGAGGGAGAGAGACTTTATAGAATAGAGGGTTTTCCATTTCGGGGGGGCAGACCATCTTAGCTGCGTGATTGAATGTTCTATGCTGGACTGGTCTCATTTATATTTACAAAGCTTTGCAAATATATACAAAATACCTATTCTGTCTCTGGTGGTTCTTTTACTCAGCTTTAAGTATCGTAAAGAGCTTGGGAGCGACGACCAGAAACTTGAATTCCCTGGGAGGAACAAGAAGGGTAGAAATACAAGAACACACGCACACACACGCACACAAAGCCCCCCGCGGTTTCTCATCTCGCCGCCGGTTTCCGACTTTTGCCACACACCTCACCTCCTCTCTGATCCTCCTTTGTGTCGTCAACAATATCTCCATCCCTCTCTCCTTTATTTGATCTCTCCCTCGCTCCCTTTCTCATCTCATCTTGTCACAAGTTCCTGTCAAGTGAGGCAAGGGAAAGGGAGGGAAAAAAAAAAGAAGGGAAAATTGAGCCTTTATCCACTGAGTATGCCCCCCTCCCCACACACACTCTTTTTCTTCTTTTGTACGCAGACTTTTTTTTTCCCCTTCCTTTTTTTTCCTTTCTTCCATTTGTCGCACATATCAGAGAGGAGAAAAGTGATGTCTTGAAGCCAGGGGGAAGAAAAAGATGCTGAGCGTGTGTACACGGGACAACCTGTCAGGGAGAGGAGGTGTCAAATAAGTCCTGGTCCATGTTCCTGGTCCTCGGTCCTGCAGCCTCTCAAAGCGTGCTTGCAAGAGCAGCTTTGCCAATTTACTGGAATTTACTGTAACTCTCCCTCATCTTTTTCATTTTTTTTTTCCACACTCGCTTTTTTCCCCGGCCTGCATTTTCCTTCTTCAATCAAGCACTCTTTTTCTTTATTTTTTTTTCTTCTCTCTTACATTTTCTCTCATGTTTCCTGCTCGGCTCTTATGTCATTTTATCTTGACATAAGCATCTTTCCTCCAAATGCAGTTTTTCCCGCGAGTCATCTGCAGTGGAACAGGCCAAACTGGAACAATTTGGCATTATATAACTCTACTAACAACCAAGTCTGGAATGGACTTGCTATGCTATGTCTTTAATTAAGATGAAGTTGAGTGGTAATTGTTTTTTTGGGGGGTTTTTCGGCCACAATTCATTAAGTTAAGCTCATGATTATAATGGCTTTTTTGCCGATATTCCGATATTGTCCAACTCTTAATTACCGATTCCGATATCAACCTATACCGATATATACAGTCGTGGAATTATCACATTATTATGCCTAATTTTTGTTGTGATGCCCCCTGCTGGATGCATTAAACAACGTAACAAGGTTTTCCAAAATAAATCAACTCAAGTTATGGAAAAAAATGCCAACATGGCACTGCCATATTTATTATTGAAGTCACAAAGTGCATTATTTATTTTTTTAACATGCCTTAAAACAGCAGCTTGGAATTTGGGACATGCTCTCCCTGAGAGAACATGAGGAAGTTGAGGTTGGAGGTAGTATATTGTAGCGTCCCGGAAGAGTTAGTGCTGCAAGGGTTTCTGGGTATTTGTTCTGTTGTGTTTATGTTGTGTTACGGTGCGGATGTTCTCCCGAAATGTATGGAAACGGGGTTTGTAAAGTACTAGAGATGTCCGATAATGGCTTTTTTGCCGATATTCCGATATTGTCCAACTCTTAATTACCGATTCCGATATCAACCGACACCGATATATACAGTCGTGGAATTATCACATTATTATGCCTAATTTTTGTTGTGATGCCCCCCGCTGGATGCATTAAACAACTTAACAAGGTTTTCCAAAATAAATCAACTCAATTTATGGAAAAAAATGCCAACATGGCACTGCCATATTTTTATTATTGAAGTCACAAAGTGCATTATTTTTTTTTTTTAACATGCCTCAAAACAACAGCTTGGAATTTGGGACATGCTCTCCCTGAGAGAACATGAGTAAGTTGAGGTTGGAGGTAGTATATTGTAGCGTCCCGGAAGAGTTAGTGCAGCAAGGGTTTCTGGGTATTTGTTCTGTTGTGTTTATGTTGTGTTACGGTGCGGATGTTCTCCCGAAATGTATGGAAACGGGGTTTGTAAAGTACTAGAGATGTCCGATAATGGCTTTTTTGCCGATATTCCGATATTGTCCAACTCTTAATTACCGATTCCGATATCAACCGATACCGATATATACAGTCGTGGAATTAACACATTATTATGCCTAATTTTGTTGTGATGCCCCGCTGGATGCATTAAACAATGTAACAAGGTTTTCCAAAATAAATCATCTCAAGTTATGGAAAAAAAAAAAATGCCAACATGGCACTGCCATATTTATTATTGAAGTCACAAAGTGCATTATTTTTTTTTTTTTAACATGCCTCAAAACAGCAGCTTGGAATTTGGGACATGCTCTCCCTGAGAGAACATGAGGAAGTTGAGGTTGGAGGTAGTATATTGTAGCGTCCCGGAAGAGTTAGTGCTGCAAGGGTTTCTGGGTATTTGTTCTGTTGTGTTTATGTTGTGTTACGGTGCGGATGTTCTCCCGAAATGTATGGAAACGGGGTTTGTAAAGTACTAGAGATGTCCGATAATGGCTTTTTTGCCGATATTCCGATATTGTCCAACTCTTAATTACCGATTCCGATATCAACCTATACCGATATATACAGTCGTGGATTTAACACATTATTATGCCTAATTTTGTTGTGATACCCCCCACTGGATGCATTAAACAACGTAACAAGGTTTTCCAAAATAAATCAACTCAATTTATGGAAAAAAATGCCAAAATGGCACTGCCATATTTATTATTGAAGTCACAAAGTGCATTATTTTTTTTTTTTTAACATGCCTCAAAACAGCAGCTTGGAATTTGGGACATGCTCTCCCTGAGAGAACATGAGTAAGTTGAGGTTGGAGGTAGTATATTGTAGCGTCCCGGAAGACTTAGTGCTGCAAGGGTTTCTGGGTATTTGTTCTGTTGTGTTTATGTTGTGTTACGGTGCGGATGTTCTCCCGAAATGTATGGAAACGGGGTTTGTAAAGTACTAGAGATGTCCGATAATGGCTTTTTTGCCGATATTCCGATATTGTCCAACTCTTAATTACCGATTCCGATATCAACCTATACCGATATATACAGTCGTGGAATTATCACATTATTATGCCTAATTTTTGTTGTGATGCCCCCTGCTGGATGCATTAAACAACGTAACAAGGTTTTCCAAAATAAATCAACTCAAGTTATGGAAAAAAATGCCAACATGGCACTGCCATATTTATTATTGAAGTCACAAAGTGCATTATTTATTTTTTTAACATGCCTTAAAACAGCAGCTTGGAATTTGGGACATGCTCTCCCTGAGAGAACATGAGGAAGTTGAGGTTGGAGGTAGTATATTGTAGCGTCCCGGAAGAGTTAGTGCTGCAAGGGTTTCTGGGTATTTGTTCTGTTGTGTTTATGTTGTGTTACGGTGCGGATGTTCTCCCGAAATGTATGGAAACGGGGTTTGTAAAGTACTAGAGATGTCCGATAATGGCTTTTTTGCCGATATTCCGATATTGTCCAACTCTTAATTACCGATTCCGATATCAACCGATACCGATATATACAGTTGTGGAATTATCACATTATTATGCCTAATTTTTGTTGTGATGCCCCCCGCTGGATGCATTAAACAACTTAACAAGGTTTTCCAAAATAAATCAACTCAATTTATGGAAAAAAATGCCAACATGGCACTGCCATATTTATTATTGAAGTCACAAAGTGCATTATTTTTTTTTTTTTAACATGCCTCAAAACAGCAGCTTGGAATTTGGGACATGCTCTCCCTGAGAGAACATGAGTAAGTTGAGGTTGGAGGTAGTATATTGTAGCGTCCCGGAAGAGTTAGTGCTGCAAGGGTTTCTGGGTATTTGTTCTGTTGTGTTTATGTTGTGTTACGGTGCGGATGTTCTCCCGAAATGTATGGAAACGGGGTTTGTAAAGTACTAGAGATGTCCGATAATGGCTTTTTTGCCGATATTCCGATATTGTCCAACTCTTAATTACCGATTCCGATATCAACCGATACCGATATATACAGTCGTGGAATTATCACATTATTATGCCTAATTTTTGTTGTGATGCCCCCCGCTGGATGCATTAAACAATGTAACAAGGTTTTCCAAAATAAATCAACTCAATTTATGGAAAAAAAATGCCAACATGGCACTGCCATATTTAGGGCCCGCAATGGGACATAAGGACCTATTGTTATTCTAAGGTTTTATTATTAGGGCCCGCATGGCCCATTGCAAAAGGACTCCCGAAGGGAGTCCTTATGCAATGGGACATAAGGACCTATTGAATTTCTAAGGTTTTATTATTATTATTCCGCAACTTTGCGCTGTAATTTGACCCCCTTAACATACTTCAAAACTCACCAAATTTTACACACACATCAGTAATATACGGCAAAACTTTTTATCAAAAAACCAAACCTCAAAACTCAAAATTGCGCTCTAAACTAGACTGCCTGTAACTCCCACTAGGAAGGTCGGAGAGACATGAAACAAAAACCTCTATGTAGGTCTGACTCAGATCTAGATTTCATAATAGTACATTCTCGGGCTAAAATCAACAGGAAGTTGGCAATTCCCCCTTCAAGACAAAAATGTACTAAAAACAGTCACTTTTGCCTCTGAGCTGTAATTTGACCCCCTTAACATGCTTCAAAACTCACCAAACTGAACGCACACATCAGGACTGGCAAACATTGCGATCTAAAAAAAAAACCTAACCCCAAATCTCAAAATTGCGCTCTACTGCAATTTTTTAATAAAACGCAAAAAAAACTGCTCCTCGGAAGAAAAAAAATGACAAAACTGCCTGTAACTCCCACTGGGAAGGTCGGAGAGACATGAAACAAAAACCTCTATGTAGGTCTCACTTAGACCTACATTTCATAAATTGACAACCCCCAGCAAAAATCAACAGGAAGTTTGCTATTCCCCCTTCAAAACACATTTTTTGTAAAAACCGGTCACCTTCCTTCAAAAACGAACTCCTCTGAGCGCGTTTGTCGTTTCGCCTTCAAACTAACACAGGAGAGAGATTGAACCCTTGTGATTACAATGACAGAAACGCTTTTTTTCTAACTGCTCCGGTTTTGATTTTATGACCCTTCAAAGACCCGCTGCGCTGATGCTGCTGCGCTGCTGCTTAAAAGCAGGAAGCACCAACGTGCCCACACAATGCAGACAAGGTAGGTACACTAGACAAAAGTCTTGGGACACTTCAGACTAAAAGTAGACAAAAGTATTGGGACACTTATGACTAACACTGGACAAAAGTATTGGGACACTTAGGACTAGCACCTGCCAAATACGCGGGCCCGACCAATGCTGCTTGCAGCTTTAATTCTTTCTTATTCTTCCGCAGCTTTGCGCACTACTTTGACCCCCTTAACATGCTTCAAAACTCACCAAATTTGACGCACACATCAAAAAACGCGAACAAAACTCTTTGGTAAAAAAACCTAACCCCAAAACTCTAAATTGCGCTCTAGCGCCCCCTAGAAAGAGAACTGCTTATAACTCCCAGTACGAATGTTGTTGAACCACTATGTAGGTCTCACTTAGACCTACTTTTCATTAATTAATTTCCTCGGGCAAAAATCAACAGGAAGTTGGCAATTCCCCCTTCAAGACAAAAAAAGTACTAAAAACAGTAACTTTTGCCTCTTTGCGCTGTAATTTGACCCTCTTAACATGCTTCAAAACTCACCGAACTTAATACACACATCAGGACTGGCAAAAATTGCCATATAATAAAAAAACCTAACCCTAAATCTCAAAATTGTGCTCTAGCGCAATTTTTTAATGAAACGCACAAAAAACTGCTCCTCGGATGAAAAAACTGACAAAACTGCCTGTAACTCTCCCAAAATTGCGCTCTAGCGCCCCCTAGAAAGAAAACTGCTTATAACTCCCAGTACGAATGTTGTAGAGACATGAAACAACAGAAACCTCTATGTAGGTCTCACTTAGACCTACATTTCATAAATTGACAACCCCCAGCAAAAGTCAACAGGAAGTTTGCTATTCCCCCTTCAAAACAAATTTTTTTTTGTAAAAACCGGTCACCTTCCTTCAAAAACTATCTCCTCTGAGCGGGTTTGTCGTTTCGGCTTCAAACTAACACAGGAGAGAGATTAAACCCTTGTGTATAAAATAACAGAACAGCGTTTTAATACCTGCTCCGGTTTTGATTTTATGACCCTTCAAAGACCCGCTGCGCTGCTGTTTTTTTAAGATGGCTGCTTAAAAGCAGGAAGCACCAGCGTGCCCACACAATGCAGACAAGGTAGGTACACTAGACAAAAGTCTTGGGACACTTATGACTACCACCGGACAAAAGTATTGGGACACTTAGGCCGAAAACTGGACAAAAGTATTGGGACACTTAGGCCGAAAACTGGACAAAAGTATTGGGACACTTGGGACTAAAACTGGACAAAAGTATTGGGACACTTAGGACTACAACTTGCCAAAAGTATTGGGACACTTAGGCCGAAAACTGGACAAAAGTATTGGGACACTTAGGCCGAAAACTGGACAAAAGTATTGGGACACTTAGGACTACAACTTGCCAAAAGTATTGGGACACTTGGGACTAAAACTGGACAAAAGTATTGGGACACTTGGGACTACAACTTGCCAAAAGTATTGGGACACTTAGGACTACAACTTGCCAAAAGTATTGGGACACTTGGGACTAAAACTGGACAAAAGTATTGGGACACTTAGGACTAGCACCTGCCAAATACGCGGGCCCGACCAACGCTGCTTGCAGCTTTAATTAGGGTTTGAGTTTGGAAGTCCCAATGTTGTTACTCAACCTGCATTTGAACAGAGCTCCGAAATAATCCCGCGCCCCAGGGCGACGCTCAGAATCCTACCGTTCGCGTCGTCTTTGTAACGCGCGTCAGCGCCCGACAAGAATCTTTTTGTGTTTTACGTGTGCAGACGACGTTTTCAGATTGCTGGCGTTGTAGACGGAGATAAATAATTGATTAGCGTGAAAATATGTCTGCCGTTGTCTCCGATTGGCTACGTGATGGATGAAGAGCTGGAGGCCTGTGTGTGTGTGTGTGTGTGTGTGTGTGTGTGTGTGTGTGTGTGTGTGTGTGTGTGTGTGTGTGTGTGTGTGTGTGTGTGTGTGTGCTACAAAGAGTAATTATCACAGGAAGGTGGCTGCCCTACTGGCAAATGCCAAATGTTTTGTTCAGCACTACTCCAGGTTAATTGGTGGATTGAAGTACAAGAATCCCACTAATGTGTGTTATTGTGTAGGCATGTCTCTTCTATAGTGTGTGTGTTTGTGTGTGTGTGTGTGTGTGTGTGTGTGTTCTCGTTCGACAGATTTCCAGCTTAAAAACAGAAAAAGCAGCGCTAGAGGTGCTAAAGATGTTAAATCCTTTTAGATGCATGCACACACTGAATGTTCTAGCAATATTTCTCCTCCTGCTTTTTGCTTCTATCTGCTATGGGGTAATTAAGAAAAGGGTGTGGGAACTAGTTTTTTTTAGTTTTTTTTTAGTTACACAAACGGTTTTATTCTTAGAAATAACTTTTCTCTATTATGAAACTGTTGCATGCAAAAGCCCGAACTTTAAAGGGGACCTATTTTTGCAAAACCAACTTTTCTTACCTATGTCATGTCTGTGTAATCTTGTTTTGTTTTGTTTAGTTATTGGACTCTTTAGTTTCTGGCTTTTCACTCCCTTGTCTTGTTTCCATAGTTACCCATTAGTTTCACCTGTTCCACGTTTGGACTCATTGTGCACTCTTGTTTGTCACCATAGCAACCCCATTAGTTTTCACCTGTCACGTCACGCACCTGTTTCACGTTTTGAGTCACGCACCTGTTTTCGTTAATCATGTCTGTAGTATTTAAGTTCATTGTTTTCAGTCTGTCTTTCTGGTGACATCCCCACATTTATGCTCTGCACATTTCTGACACTTTTTTCATGTCCATCGTTCACGCTGCTCCTTTTGTCCATGCCAAGTAAGTTTTGTTTATTAATGCCACAGCTAGTGTTTTTTGTTGTTGTTCATAGTTTCTGCCTTTGTGCAAGTATTTGTTTTCATAGCCAAGTTGTTTCTCCGCCACTGTGCGCGCTTTTCGTTTGTACTTTTTTTTGATAAAATTAAATAAATATGTTCTCACATTCCCGTCTCGCCCGAGCCAACTTTCCGTTGCCTTCTAGAAAAACTAAACCCCAGGACCAAGTCATGACAGCCTGTTAAATTACATATATACTTACGGTATGTATATAAAACATTGATGAGGTTCTTTAAAAGGGCTTTGGAGGTGGAATTGAGCGACTCTCTTCGGCTCAGTTGTTAGCTGACTTTTGCTAATGTTTATTTACGATTTAGAATGCATCAAAAAATAATTGAAAAACATTTTTTTTGATAAAATTAGTTAGTTACCCATTAGTTTCACCTGTTCCACGTTTGGACTCATTGTGCACTCTTGTTTGTCACCATAGCAACCCATACGTTTTCACCTGCCCTCACGACTCACGCACCTGTCTTTAATCATGTCACTATTTTTTAAGCTTCCAGTTGCCAGGCTGTCTGCCTGGCGACATTATACCCCTGTCACACTCTGTTTACCTCTGCGTACTTCATGCCCTTGTCCAAGTAAGTTTTTTCGATTCATGCCACGGTTAGCGACTTTTGTTCATGTCCTTAGTTTTTTTGCCCACGTGCAAGTATTGGTTTCATTTGTCAAGTTTGTACTTCCGCCCTGTGCGCACCTTTAGTTTGTTCTTTTTGTTATAGTAAAATTAAATATGTCTTCACCTTCACGCCATGTCTGGTCCAAATGTTCATTTGCACCACGGGAGAACAAACCACGCCATAGTCCAAGTCTTGACAACCTATTGGTACTCTTTTTTTTGTATACCGTATTTTTCGGACTATAAGTCGCAGTTTTTTTTCATAGTTTGGCCGGGCTCCAGTGCAACTTATATATGTTTTTTTCCTTCTTTATTATGCATTTTCGGCAGGTGCGACTTATACTCAGGTGCGACTTATACTCCGAAAAATACGGTATTTGGGATCTGCCTAAGTCCTGGATATTTTAACTCAAACCACAGAGGCATGGTGGAGATATTTATAAAACAATCTTGCTGGTCTTTATGCTGTCTGCCCTCATCAGACCCAGGTGCGCGGATTGATGATTGCCTGACATACGGGATTGCGCATGCGCCGTGACATAACTATAAATTATATCAAATAAAGAAAACAATTTGATTACTTATTTTTCAATCATATAAATATTAGATCTACAGTGATAGCAATAAATACATTAATAATAGAATATATTTTTGGTATTTTGCATAGTTTCCCATGCCTGGAAATGTCTATAGTGCTACAGAGGGAACACTACGGGGAACACAGAGGACATAAGACACGGGCACGGGGAAAGCACAGATAGAGCAAGTACGCAGAGGGAAGCCAGAGACGGGATGCTTACTACGAAGAGTGAACTACGTTCCGGCACTGGATTTTCGGGTCCGCTGGTCTTTCTGCTGTCTGCCCTCATCAGACCCAGGTGCGCAGATTGATGATTGCCTGACATGCGGGATTGCGCATGCGCCGTGACATAAACATTTAAATGATATGAAATAAAGAAAAAAATGTGATTACTTATTTTTTAATCATATACATATTAGATCTACAGTGATAATAACAATAAATACATTAATATTAGAATTTATTTTGGGTATTTTGCATAGTTTCCCATGACTGGAAATGTCTATAGTGCTACAGAGGGAACACTACGGGGAACACAGAGGACATAAGACACGGGCACGGGGAAAGCACAGAGAGAGCAAGTACGCAGAGGGAAGCCAGAGACGGGATGCTTACTACGAAGAGTGAACTATGTTCCGGCACTGGCTCTTCGTGTCAGGCTTGCCCCTGACAGTTTGGTTGTGTTTTAGTTTTCCCTCTGTGTGTGTGTAGTATTTCCTGTCAGCGCTCTTGTTTTGGTTCTGTTTCCTGTTTGTCTCCCTGAGTGCTGTGTCTCCTCAGCTGTGGCTGATTGGCACCTGGCCACACCTGGTGTCAATCAGCCAGCTGCTATTTATACCTGCCCTACCCTCCAGTCACTGCTGGATTATTGTCATTGTCATTGTCATTGTCACCACTCCCTGTCTTAATACTTGTCGTTGTAGCTCTGTCTACTTTTGTTTCACTCTGTTCATGTCATAGTTCCTTCGTGTCACAGTAAGTGTTTTTGTTTCTTGTCCACAGTTAGCCTCTGTGCTATTTTAGTTTATAGCCAAGTTTGTTCTCCGCCTTGTGCGCGCCTTTTGTTTGTTCCCTTTTGTTTGTTTTTTTGCTATAGTATTAAATCATGTTTTCTCGCTCAATGCCTGCCGTCATCTCTGCATCTTGGGGTTCGTCACCAACACACCCTGACACTTCGGGTCCGCTGGTCTTTATGCTGTCTGCCCTCATCAGACCCAGGTGTGCGGATTGATGATTGCCTGACATACGGGATTGCGCATGCGCCGTGACATAACTATAAATTATATCAAATAAAGAAAACAATTTGATTACTTATTTTTCAATCATATAAATATTAGATCTACAGTGATAGCAAAAAATACATTAATAATAGAATATATTTTTGGTATTTTGCATAGTTTCCCATGCCTGGAAATGTCTATAGTGCTACAGAGGGAACACTACGGGGAACACAGAGGACATAAGACACGGGCACGGGGAAAGCACAGAGAGAGCAAGTACGCAGAGGGAAGCCAGAGACGGGATGCTTACTACGAAGAGTGAACTACGTTCCGGCACTGGATTTTCGGGTCCGCTGGTCTTTCTGCTGTCTGCCCTCATCAGACCCAGGTGCGCAGATTGATGATTGCCTGACATGCGGGATTGCGCATGCGTCGTGACATAAATATTTAAATGATATCAAATAAAGAAAAAAATGTAATTACTTGTTTTTTAATCATATACATATTAGATCTACAGTGATAATAACAATAAATGCATTAATATTAGAATATATTTTGGGTATTTTGCATAGTTTCCCATGACTGGAAATGTCTATAGTGCTACAGAGGGAACACTACGGGGAACAAAGAGAACATAAGACACGGGCACGGGGAAAGCACAGAGAGAGCAAGTACGCAGAGGGAAGCCAGAGACGGGATGCTTACTACGAAGAGTGAACTATGTTCCGGCACTGGATTTTCGGGTCCGCTGGTCTTTCTGCTGTCTGCACTCATCAAACCCAGGTGCGCGGATTGATGATTGCCTGACATGGATCTACAGTGATAATGACAATAAATACATTAATATTAGAATATATTTTGGGTATTTCGCATAGTTTCCCATGACTGGAAATGTCTATAGTGCTACAGAGGCAACATCTTTGGACAGTTGCACATTACAAGAAAAAGAAGCTCTAAGAATTTGCTCTCCCTGGGAAGACTTTCCACAAGATTCTGATTTGTGTCAATTGGAGGTTTTTTTTTTTCCCATTTGGACCTGACTACTTCACCCTTGAAGTGTTTAATCGAGGTCTTCCACACCTAACTCCTACAAGCCTGCCTTTACGGACCTTGCTCGGTGCACTTGTGCAGAAAAGGACTTACCTCGTACTGATCCTACAACCTTTGAAGCATGTAATTGTCCAAAATGTTTCGTCTTGAATTGATTAATTAATTTAATGGCATCGGTGGGGTTTTTGCTATCATTTACGTGTTTGTGATCCAGAAGGAACTGGAACTGTAAATGTGTGTGCTGGTGGATCAGAGCGCTAGTTAAATGAGAAGGATAATGCCTGAGCCTAACTCAACATCACTCTGACTGATCTCCATTTGTTCCAGCGTGTAAGCGAGAAGGCAGCGCCAGGAGAGGAAGGCGAGGAGGTGAGAATAGAGACCATGAATTATGTAGCCGGCCATCAGGGAGCTCAAGATGCCCCCCTTTAAAGCAGGGCTCTTCAACGAGTGGCCCTCGGGACAAATCTGGCCCGTGAAAATTCGGGAGCTATCTTGCAGTAGATTCCTAAAAACACAATGTGGTATGGGGCAGTGTTTCTTGGACATAGGGCCCGTTGTTGGGCCGCCAGCGCCAACCTAGAGGGCCACCAAAAAAATATCAGTTTCTCAGCTGTGGTACGTATGGGCCGCAACGGTATGTCGTTGTAATACACTTTTCCACCACCAGTGGCAGTCACGACAATATCAAATAAACAAGAAGTCTGGAGCTAAGGTCATAGAGAAGTTTCTTTGTTATTGACAGTTTAGTAAAAAAACATTTATTATTTATTTAGTTAGAATGTATCTTTTTGTATGGGGATGGTCTCCTGCTGGCCCCACTATGGACTGGACTCTCACAATATTATGTTGGATCCACTATGGACTGAACTCTCACTATTAT
>NC_084551.2:65667500-65677500 GCF_033978685.3 Nerophis lumbriciformis | reverse complement strand
CACAGTGGTGAACATGCCCTTTCCCAACTACTATTCCGTTTATATTTACATCTAACACAATTTCCCAACTCATATGGAAACGGGGTTTGTAAAGTATTAGAGATGTCCGATAATGGCTTTTTTGCCGATATTCCGATATTGTCCAACTCTTAATTACCGATACCGATATCAACCGATACCGATATATACCGTCGTGCAATTAACACATTATTATGCCTAATTTTGTTGTGATGCATTAAACAATGTAACAAGGTTTTCCAAAATAAATCATCTCAAGTTATGGAAAAAAAAAAAATGCCAACATGGCACTGCCATATTTATTATTGAAGTCACAAAGTGCATTTTTTTTTTTTAACAAGACTCAAAACAGCAGCTTGGAATTTGGGATATGCATGAGGAGGTTGAGGTGGAGGGGGCCTAGGGGGTAGCGGGGGGTGTATATTGTAGCTGTCCTGGAAGAGTTAGTGCTGCAAGGGCTTCTGGGTATTTGTTCTGTTGTGTTTATGTTGTGTTACGGTGCGGATGTTCTCCCGAAAATGTGTTTTGTCATTCTTTGTTTGGTGTGGGTTCACAGTGTGGCGCATATTTGCACTGCAAAAACTGAAATCTAAGTATGATTAAATATCTCAAATAAGGGTGATATTTGCTTATTTTCTGTCTGATAAGATAATTCTTCTCACTAAGCAGATTTCATGTCAGAGTGTTTTACTTGTTTTAAGGGTTTTGGTATTAAATGATATAAGATATTACAGCTTGTTGCTGAGACTTGATGACCTATATTGAGTAAAACATGCTTGAAACTAGAATATCAAGTGTTGCAAAGCTGTGTCATCAACACTCACAAGTATAAAACTACTTTTTTTAAAGTAGTCATTTCTTATTTCAAGCATAAAAAACAATCATGATGGCACTAGCATTTACTTAATTTAAGAATATTTTTCAACATATTGAGCATAAAGGTCTCTTTTTTTTCTACCAAGAAAAGTGCACTTATTATTAGTGAGAATATACTTATTTTAAGGTATTTTTGGGGTTCATTGAGGTTAGCTAATTTTACTTGTTTTGGAAAGTCTTGACAAGCCCAATTTTCTTGTTCTATTGGCAGATAAATTTGCTTAGTTCAAATAAAATACCCCTCATTTTTGCATTTTTTTTCTTGCTTTTTGAACACTGACTTTTTGCAGTGTGTAACAAGGTTTTCCAAAATAAATCAACTCAAGTTATGGAAAAAAAAAAAATGCCAACATGGCACTGCCATATTTATTATTGAAGCCACAAAGTGCATTATTTTTTTTAAGTGGGGGTGGCGGGGTAGGGGGTAGCTGGGAGTGTATATTGTAGCGTCCCGGAAGAATTAGTGCTGCAAGGGCTTCTGGGTATTTGTTCTGTTGTGTTTATGTTGTGTTACGGTGCGGATGTGTTTGTCATTCTTGTTTGGTGTGGGTTCACAGTGTGGCGCATATTTGTAACAGTGTTAAAGTTGTTTATACGGCCACCCTCAGTGTGACCTGTATGGCTGTTGACCAAGTATGCCTTGCATTCACTTGTGTGTATGAAAAGTCGGCACGCGAAGGCAGTGCCTTTAAGGTTTATTGGCGCTCTGTACTTATCCCTACGTCCGTGTACACAGCGGCCGTTTTAAAAAGTCATAAATCTTACTTTTGGAAACCGATACCGATAATTTTGAAACCGATACCGATAATTACTGATATTACATTTTAAAGCATTTATCGGCCGATAATATCGGCCGGACATCTCTAAGAATAAGTGATTATTACATTTGAACAGAAGTGTAGATAGAACATGTTAAAAGAGAAAATAAGCAGATATTAACAGTAAATGAACAAGTAGATTAATAATCATTTTTTACAGCTTGTCCCTCATAATTTTGACAAACTAATAGAATGATAAATGACACAATATGTTACTGTATATGTCAGCAGACTAATTAGGAGTCTTTGTTTGTTTAATGTACCCAACATTTTTTTGCTAAAATAAAGCCAATAATGCCATTTTTTGTGGTCTCCTTTATTTAGAAAAGTATCAAAATACATGTTGGTACCGGTACCAAAGTATTGGTATGGAGACAACACTCGTCAACATAACCTCACAATCTGTTTCTCTCTTTAACAAAAACAACAACGTGATAGATTGGACTGATAGTTGAATTTGCATGTCTTCCTGTCCTTCCTTTCATTCCTCCCTTCCTTCCTTCCCTTTCTTCCTTATTTCATTCCTTCCTTCCCTCCATCCTACTTCCCTTCCTTTCTTTCCCCATGCCTTCATTCCTTCCTTCCTTCTCTCTTCCCTTCTTACCTTCCTTCCTTCCTACCTGCCCCCTCCCTTCTTCCCTTCCTTCCTTCCTTCCTTCCTTCTTTTATTTCTTTCTTCCTTCCTTCCCTTCTTTTTTCCTTCTTCCTTCCTTTCCCCCTTTCTTCCTCAGTTCTGTCTTATCTTCCTTCCTTCTTTTCTTTCCTTCTTCCTTCCTTCCTTCTTACCTGCCTTCCTTCTTTTATTTATTTCTTCCTTCCCTCCCTTCTTTTTTTCCCTTCTTCTTTCCTTCCTTCTTCTTTCCTTTCCTCCTTCGTTCTGTCTTATCTTCCTTCCTTCTTTTCTTTCCTTCTTCCTTCCTTCTTACCTGCCTTTCTTCTTTTATTTATTTTTTCCTTCCCTCCCTTCTTTTCTTTCCTTCTTCCTTCCTTCCCTTTCTTCCTTCTTTCTTCTTTCCTTTCCTCCTTCGTTCTGTCTTATCTTCCTTCCTTCTTTTCTTTCCTTTTTCCTTCCTTCCTTCTTACCTGCCTTCCTTCTTTTATTTATTTCTTTCTTCCCTCCCTTCTTTTCTTTCCTTCTTCCTTCCTTCCCTTTCTTCCTTCCTTCTTCTTTCCTTTCCTCCTTCGTTCTGTCTTATCTTCCTTCCTTCTTTTCTTTCCTTCTTCCTTCCTTCTTACTTGCCTTCCTTCTTTTATTTATTTCTTCCTTCCCTCCCTTCTTTTCTTTCCTTCTTCCTTCCTTCCCTTTCTTCCTTCCTTCCCTACCTTATTTTCTTTCCTTCTTCCTTCCCTCCCTTTCTTCCTTCCTTCCCTTTCTTCCTTCCTTCTTTTTTCCTTTCCTCCTTCGTTCTGTCTTATCTTCCTTCCTTCTTTTCTTCTTCCTTCCTTATTTCCTTCCTTCCTTCTTTTCTTTCCTTCTTCCTTCCCTTTATTCCTTCCTTCTTTTTTCCTTTCTTCCTTCGTTCTGTCTTATCTTCCTTCCTTCTTTTCTTTCCTTCTTACCTTCCTTCCTTGCTTCTTGTATTTATTTTTTCCTTCCTTTTTTGATTTCTTCCTTCCTTCCATCCCTTATTTTCTTTCCTTCCTTCTTTCTTCCTTCCCTTTCTTCCTTCTTTACTTTCCTCCTTTCTTCCTTTGTTCTGTCTTATCTTCCTTCCTTTTTTTCTTTCCTTCTTCCTTCCCTCCCATGTTTTCTTTCCTTCTTTCTTCCCTTTCTTCACTCATTCTTCTTTCCTTTCCTCCTTTGTTCTGTCTTTGCTTCCTTCCTTATTTTCTTTCCTTCTTTCTTCCCTTTCTTCATTCATTCTTCTTTCCTTTCCTCCTTTGTTCTGTCTTATCTTCCTTCCTTATTTTCTTTCCTTCTTTTCTTTCCTTCTTCCTTCCTTATTTTCTTTCCTTCTTCCTTCTTTATTTGCTTTCCCTCTTCCTTCCTTCTTACCTTCCCTTCCTTCTTTTCTTTCCTTCTTCCTTCCTTCCTTCTTACCTGCCTTCCTTCTTTTCTTTCCTTCTTCCTTCCTTCCTTCTTACCTGCCTTCCTTCTTTTCTTTCCTTCTTCCTTCCTTCCTTATTTTCTTTCCTTCTTCCTTCTTCTTTCCTTTCCTCCTTTCTTCCTTCGTTCTGCTTATCTACTTTCCTTCTTTTCTTTCCTTCTTCCTTCTTACCTACTTTCCTTCCTTTTATTTATTGAATTCTTCTTTCCTCCCTTCCATCCCTTCTTTCCTTTCCTCCTTTGTTCTGTCTATCTTCCTTTCTTCTTTTCTTTCCTTCTTCCTTCCTTCCATCCTTCGTTCCTTCATTCCTTCCTTCCTTCCTTCCTTCCATCCCTTCTTTTCTTTCCTCCATTCTTCCTTCCTTCCCTTTCTTCCTTCTTTACTTTCCTCCTTTCTTCCTTTGTTCTGTCTTATCTTCCTTCCTTTTTTTCTTTCCTTCTTTCTTCCCTTTCTTCATTCATTCTTCTTTCCTTTCCTCCTTTGTTCTGTCTTATCTTCCTTCCTTATCTTCTTTCCTTCTTCCTTCCTTTTTTTCTTTCCTTCTTCCTTCCTTATTTTCTTTCCTTCTTCCTTCTTTATTTTTTTCCTTCTTCCTTCCTTTTTACCTTCCCTTCCTTCTTTTCTTTCCTTCTTCCTTCCTTCCTTCCTTCTTACCTGCCTTCTTTCTTTTCTTTCCTTCTTCTTTCCTTCCTTATTTTCTTTCCTTCTTCCTTCCTTCTTCTTTCCTTTCCTCCTTTCTTCCTTCGTTCTGCTTATCTACTTTCCTTCTTTTCTTTCCTTCTTCCTTCTTACCTACTTTCCTTCCTTCTTTTATTTATTGAATTCTTCTTTCCTCCCTTCCATCCCTTCTTTCCTTTCCTCCTTTGTTCTGTCTATCTTTCTTTCTTCTTTTCTTTCCTTCTTCCTTCCTTCCTTCCTTCTTACCTGCCCTCCATTATTCCTTCTTTCTTTTATTTCTTTGTTCCTTCCTTCCTTCCCTCCCTTATTTTCTTTCCTTATTCCTTCCTTCCTACTTCTTTCCTTTCCTCCTTTCTTCCTTCCTTCCTTCCCTCCTACCTGAGACGAAGGAAGGTTGTTTTCGTAACATTTTTTATGTGTGACTCAAATGAGCGACTTGGGTCAACAATAATATGAGATTTTTGACAGAATCTCTTTGTACGATCGTTTAGTTATAGAATGTCAATGTGGTCCTTAAATACGTGTCGGTGTCTAGCAGAATGTAGAGTGAAAAAGGCTCAGCAAATCATTGTTTTTATTTACGATTTACACAACATGCCAACTCGACTGCTTTTGTGTTTTCTACTAATGGTAACTTGAAGGAGCGTTGACCAAGTGCTGGCTACCCCAGAGTCAAGTCTCCCAGCAACGTTATTAGCTACTTTTCTGCAAAGCGCCCATTTCACCTCCTAAAGCGTGGACATTCATGACTCGGCTGCCAGTATTGCGTCTGTCCTCAGGTGACCCTGTTAGGTTCACCGTGACCTTGCTGCTGGAAAGCTCTCCATCTAAGTCACAAGCCCGCCGCGGGAGTGCACGGAAAAAAAAAGAGGCAGACGCACTTCGGTGTCGTGACTCGTGATGGATCGAGGGGGGGGGGCGAACATTTGGCGCCGTGATTTGGACCGAGCGCTCTTGTTCGGGCTCAATTTAGTCCAATGTGCTCAGGTGGCGCCGCGGGGAGGAGGTGTTGCGTTTTGTGTGAGGCCAAGCACGTTTCAGGTGAGAGGTCACGGGTATGATAGAATGCAGGTGAGGAAGCTGTCAAGTGTCCTCCTAATGAGAGCTGGCACATGCCCTCAGGCAGTGAGGGACAGGAAGAGAGCGTTTAAACCCACAACACATTTTGTGCTTGGAATTTGGGACATGCATGAGGAGGTTGAGGTGGAGGGGGCCTAGGGGGTAGCGGGCGGTGTATATTGTAGCTGTCCTGGAAGAGTTAGTGCTGCAAGGGCTTCTGGGTATTTGTTCTGTTGTGTTTATGTTGTTCTCAGTAAGATATTACAGCTTGTTGCTGAGATTTGATGACCTATATTGAGTGCTTGAAACTAGAATATCAAGTGTTGCAAAGCTGTGTCATCAACACTCACAAGTATAACACTACTTTTTTAAATAATCATTTCTTATTTCAAGCATGAACAAAAAAAATTATGCCTAATTTTGTTGTGATGCCCCGCTGGATGCATTAAACAATGTAACAAGGTTTTCCAAAATACATCAACTCAAGTTATGGGGGAAAAAAAATGCCAACATGGCACTGCCATATTTATTATTGAAGTCACAAAGTGCATTATTTTTTTTAACAAGACTCAAAACAGCAGCTTGGAATTTTGGGACATGCATGAGGAGGTTGAGGTGGAGGGGGCCTAGGGGGTAGCGGGCGGTGTATATTGTAGCTGTCCTGGAAGAGTTAGTGCTGCAAGGGCTTCTGGGTATTTGTTCTGTTGTGTTTATGTTGTTCTCAGTAAGATATTACAGCTTGTTGCTGAGATTTGATGACCTATATTGAGTAAAACATGCTTGAAACTAGAATATCAAGTGTTGCAAAGCTGTGTCATCAACACTCACAAGTATAACACTACTTTTTTAAATAATCATTTCTTATTTCAAGCATGAACAAAAAAAATTATGTCTAATTTTGTTGTGATGCCCGCTGGATGCATTAAACAATGTAACAAGGTTTTCCAAAATAAATCAACTCAAGTTATGGGGAAAAAAAATGCCAACATGGCACTGCCATATTTATTATTGAAGTCACAATGTGCATTATTTTTTTTAACAAGACTCAAAACAGCAGCTTGGAATTTTGGGACATGCATGAGGAGGTTGAGGTGAAACTTTTTTTTTTTTTTTTTTGCAAATAATAATTAACTTAACATTTCATGGCTGAAACATGTGCCAAAGTAGTTGGGAAAGGGCATGTTCACCACTGTGTTACATGGCCTTTTCTTTTTAACAAGACTCAGTAAACATTTGGGAACTGAGGAGACACACTCTCAGTCTGTGGAACGCTCTCCCTGACCACCTGAGGGCACCACAGACTGTGGATGCTTTTAAAATAGGCTTTAAAACCCTTCTTTTTTTTTTTTAAAAAGCCTCTTTTTTTTTTAGATATATGCATACTAGTTATAGCTATTAGGCTGTTCTAGTTTTTATTTTTATTTATTTTTATTATCTGAAACATGTGCCAAAGTAGTTGGGAAAGGGCATGTTCACCACTGTGTTACATGGCCTTTTCTTTTTAACAAGACTCAGTAAACATTTGGGAACTGAGGAGACACACTCCCAGTCTGTGGAACGCTCTCCCTGACCACCTGAGGGCACCACAGACTGTGGATGCTTTTAAATTTATTATCCTTTTTAAAAAAAGCCTTTTTTTAAACATATGCATACTAGTTATAGCTATTAGGCTGTTCTAGTTTTTGTTTTTATTTATTTTTATTATCTGAAACATGTGCCAAAGTAGTTGGGAAAGGGCATGTTCACCACTGTGTTACATGGCCTTTCCTGTTAACAAGACTCAGTAAACGTTTGGGAACTGAGGAGACACACTCCCAGTCTATGGAACGCTCTCCCTGACCACCTGAGGGCACCACAGACTGTGGATGCTTTTAAAATAGGCTTAAAAACCCTTATTTTTTTAAAAACAACTACTTTTTTTTAGATATATGCATGCTAGTTATAGCTATTAGGCTGTTCTAGTTTTTTTAATCATCTGAAACATGTGCCAAAGTAGTTGGGAAAGGGCATGTTCACCACTGTGTTACATGGCCTTTTCTTTTTAACAAGACTCAGTAAACGTTTGGGAACTGAGGAGACACACTCCCAGTCTGTGGAACGCTCTCCCTGACCACCTGAGGGCACCACAGACTGTGGATGCTTTTAAAATAGGCTTAAAAACCCTTCTTTTTTTTTTAAAAAACAACTTTTTTTAGATATATGCATGCTAGTTATAGCTATTAGGCTGTTCTAGTTTTTATTTTCATTTATTTTTATTATCTGAAACACGTGCCAAAGTTAAAGTTAAAGTTAAAGTACCAATGATTGTCACACACACACTAGGTGTGGCGAAATTATTCTCTGCATTTGACCCATCACCCTTGATCACCCCCTGGGAGGTGAGGGGAGCAGTGGGCAGCAGCGCCCGGGAATCATTTTTGGTGATTTAACCCCCAATTCCAACCCTTGATGCTGAGTGCCAAGCAGGGAGGTAATGGGTCCCATTTTTTTATAGTCTTTGGTATGACTCGGCCGGGATTTGAACTCCCAACCTACCGATCTCAGGACGGACACTCTAACCACTAGGCCACTGAGTAGGTAGTTGGGAAAGTAGTTGGGAAAGGGCATGTTCACCACTGTGTTACATGGCCTTTTCTTTTTAACAAGACTCAGTAAACGTTTGGGAACTGAGGAGACACACTCCCAGTCTGTGGAACGCTCTCCCTGACCACCTGAGGACACCACAGACTGTGGATGCTTTTAAAATAGGCATAAAAACCCTTCTTTTTTTAAAAAACAACAACTTTTTTTAGATATATGCATACTAGTTATAGCTATTAGGCTGTTCTAGTTTTTATTTTTATTATCTGAAACACGTGCCAAAGTAGTTGGGAAAGGGCATGTTCACCACTGTGTTACATGGCCTTTTCTTTTTAACAAGACTCAGTAAACGTTTGGGAACTGAGGAGACACACTCCCAGTCTGTGGAACGCTCTCCCTGACCACCTGAGGGCACCACAGACTGTGGATGCTTTAAAAATAGGCTTAAAAACCCTTCTTTTTTTAAAAAAAAGCTTTTTTTTAAAGATATATGCATACTAATTATAGCTATTAGGCTGCTCTAGTTTTTATTTTTATTTATTTTTATTATCTGAAACACGTGCCAAAGTAGTTGGGAAAGGGCATGTTCACCACTGTGTTACATGGCCTTTTCTTTTTAACAAGACTCAGTAAACGTTTGGGAACTGAGGAGACACACTCCCAGTCTGTGGAACGCTCTCCCTGACCACCTGAGGACACCACAGACTGTGGATGCTTTTAAAATAGGCTTAAAAACCCTTCTTTTAAAAAGAAAAAGCCTTTTTTTTTTAGATATATGCATACTAGTTATAGCTATTAGGCTGTTCTAGTTTTTATTTTTATTATCTGAAACACGTGCCAAAGTAGTTGGGAAAGGGCATGTTCACCACTGTGTTACATGGCCTTTTCTTTTTAACAAGACTCAGTAAACGTTTGGGAACTGAGGAGACACACTCCCAGTCTGTGGAACGCTCTCCCTGACCACCTGAGGGCACCACAGACTGTGGATGCTTTTAAAATAGGCTTAAAAACCCTTGTTTTTTTTAAAAAAAAACAACTTTTTTTAGATATATGCATGCTAGTTATAGCTATTAGTCTGTTCTAGTTTTTATTATTATTTTTTTTAATACACTGTAGCACTTTGAGGTTGTTTGCTCAATGTAAAGTGTTTTATACAATTAAAATCTATTATTATTATTATTATTATTGAGATCTTGCAGTTGAATGGATAACATGACAATATTTACCTTTTCCCGTTCATCTTAAGCATGATTTGGAAACTTTCCGCCGCCGTCTCTTAAGGGGGAACCACGCCAGGAGTCTGTTTCCCGTACCAGTGCAGATGAGAACAAATGTCGCCGGGCTAGAGGTTGATTGAAAGAGACGAGAGACAAAATGAAACGACGGGCGGGTGGCAGGAATAAATTGATGGAGAGAAACGGCGACCGAGTCGAGGAGGCATGTCGGCGCCTCACCTGCGAGGCGCCGACAGACGGCGCGCTAATGAGATAACACACGGCGCAGGAACACAAGGAAATAAATGATAGAAGACGGCGAGCCAGAGGTGGCGCAGGACGTGACTTGGAAAGGAGGAACGGGATAAAAAGGAGAGTTGAGTGTCTCATAGTCCAAGCATCTCCTGGGAAGGTTTTGGCCAGAGTTATTACCGCCACTCTTCAGCCCGCCGGCCCCGTCGGGGGTCAAGTGGCGTTGACCTGTATCCCGAGTACCTTGTTGCACCTTCAGACCCGTCTCACCAAGTCGGTCATTAACAAGCACACGCACGCAGACTGCCTTTAGCTATATAGCCAGAAAGTTGAGCTGAGGAGCACAAGAATAAATTCGCATATTTTTCGGACCATAGGGCGCACCGGATTAAAAAAACGCACTGCCGATGAGCGGGTCTATTCAGGTCTATTTTCATACACTGAATTATAAGGCGCA
>NC_084551.2:65657500-65665000 GCF_033978685.3 Nerophis lumbriciformis | reverse complement strand
TCTAATTACTAATAATTAGGGATGTCCGATAATGGCTTTTTGCCGATATCCGATATTCCGATATTGTCCAACTCTTAATTACCGATATCAACCGATATCGATATATGCAGTCGTGGAATTAACACATTATTATGCCTAATTTGGACAACCAGGTATGGTGAAGATAAGGTCCTTTTTAAAAAAAATCATAAAATAAATACAAAATTATTGATTAAAAAAAAAAGTAAAACAATATAAAAACAGTTACACAGAAACTAGTAATTAATGAAAATGAGTAAAATTAACTGTTAATGGTTAGTACTATTAGTGGACCAATCATGTGTGCTTACGGACTGTATCCCTTGCAGACTGTATTGATATATATTGATATATAATGTAGGAACCTACCAGAATATTAATAACAGAAAGAAGCAACCCTTTTGTGTGAATGAGTGTAAATGGGGGAGGAAGGTTTTTTTGGGTTGGTGCACTAATTGTAAGTGTATCTTGTGTTTTTTATCTTGATTGAATAAAAATAAAAAAAACGATACCAATAATAAAAAAAAAGATAACGATAATTTCCGATATTACATTTTTTTTAAAGCATTTATCGGCTGATAGCCGATATTATCGGACATCTTTACTAATAATAGAACGTCACTTATAACACAAAGGTGGCACTAAGATTGGATACATGTCTGTTGGTCAGGGCCGGCCCGTGGCATAGGCCGTATAGGCAAATGCTAAGGGCGCCGTCCATCAGGGGGCGCCACGCCAGTGCCACAAATGTTGGAGAAAAAAAAAAAAAAAAAGTTGGTACTATTATTTCTAAATACAAAAAATAATCCCACTTTAATTCAAATGCAAAGTAAAGCCTATTTAATAGAAATATTATTTGTTACAACATTACGCCCCCCCCCCCTTCCCGTATCATGACTCTTTTTGGACGTCACCACATCAAAAAATCAACACAAGATGTCAAAACGGCCAAAACTGTCAGGTGCCCAGGGAAGAAAAAAGAGAAAAGAAGAGGAGGAGAAACGAGAAAAGACAGAGTTAGCAGGTAGGTAACGTTAGCCTACATGAAATTATTTGTCTGTTACAGAATGTGATAGTAACCTGGCTTTTTAGCATTAAGCTAATGTTACATGATTCGGCACTTGCTAATCAATAAATAGCTAGTTCTGTTTTAACGTCGGGTTAATATTGTGGAGGGGGCCAAATTGTTATGGAAAATAATAATGTAACGTTAGGTAATTACAGTACTCCCACCGTACATTCCTCAGGGACATTTGTATTAGATCTTTTAAGCAGGTGTTTTTTTGTTTACATTGTTATTGCCTTCTGGTTAGCTAATGTTTGCCCTGCAGGTAATAGTCACTTTTCCACCCCTTTATATATTAGGTATAGTTGTAAGTAAAAAAAAAAAAAAAAAAGGTCAAAGACAAAGCTATTGGGTTTCTTGTGAGTTTATACACTTCACTGCCGATGTGGGGGGGGGGGGGCGCCACCTAAAATCTTGCCTAGGGCGCCAGATTGGTAACATATAAAAAAAAAAAATTATCACATACTTTTTGCCTCATTCATTACAACAGTTTTTTTTTCTCTTTATTGTTACATTTTTAACCTTTTTTTTTAAAATTTATTTTTATTTGCTTTGGCCAACAAAACTCAAGCCGCACTTTGGACACCCCAGGCGTAGGTGCTGTCAACAACAACAACAATGCTGATAACATAAGGTAATTGTTTAAAAGAACATTTCAACACTGACATCCCTGGTAATTAAAAAAAAAAAAAAAAAGGTCATGTTTTTTTGTAGTACAATTTATTTTTAAATCCGCATTGTAATTAAGACGGCTGCAAGCTAGACTTTGTTATCTTCTCACGGTACATAATCACATTGTGTGGGGTTGTGGAAAAAAAAACAAAAAATCATGGCTATGTATTGTGCAAAAAAAAAGGTGATGATGTGTCAAAACAGGCACCCCCCACTGTGCTATATTTTCCCCCCTTAAAACTCCCGGAGTAACATTCACCGCAAAATTTGGTACACACCCTTAGGGAACTGCCAACCACATCTGTGTACAATCTGAGGAAGATTGGTTAAAAAAAACTTGGCTTGTATTAAAGGGGAACTGCACTTTTTTTTTTTTTTAATTTAGTCCGCCGTTTATGTAAGACAAGAACGCATTTTTTTCCACTTTTTTGATGCATTCTAAATCGTAAATAAACATTAGCAAAAGTCAGCTAACAACTGAGCCGAAGAGAGTCGCTCAATTCCACCTCCAAAGCCCTTTTAAAGAACCTCATCAATGTTTTATATACATGCCGTAAGTATATAATGTAATTTAACAGGCTGTCATGACTTGGTCCTGGGGTTTAGTTTTTCTAGAAGGCGACGGAAAGTTGGCTCGGGCGAGACGGGAATGTGAGAACATATTTATTTAATTTTATCCAAAAAAAAAGTACAAACGAAAAGCGCGCACAGTGGCAGAGAAACAACTTGGCTATGAAAACAAATACTTGCACAAAGGCAGAAACTATGAACAACAAAAAAAACACTAACTGTGGCATTAATAAACAAAACTTACTTGGCATGGACAAAAGGAGCAGCGTGAACGATGGACATGAAAAAAGTGTCAGAAATGTGGGATGTCACCAGAAAGACAAACTGAAAACAATGAACTTAAATACTACAGACATGATTAACGAAAACAGGTGCGTAACTCAAAACGTGAAACAGGTGCGTGACGTGACAGGTGAAAACACTGTCGCCTCCTCTGTGCCCTGTGAGCGGCTCTTTTCTACAGCCGGAGAAATAATAACTAAGAAGAGAAATCGTCTAAAATGTAATACGTCGGAAAAAAACTTTTTTTTTTTTTTTTTTTTAATAAAAATGTATAAAAAAAATAAAATTAAAAAAATTCCCAGTCCACAATCATCCACAACACGTTCTCTTAGATTTCCATGTTATGATACATGTTCACATTATTTATTGACTGTATCTAAAAAAGATAAAAATATATTTTTTATTTAAATGAAGATATGAAATAATCCTAAATGAAATACGATGACTTGGTTTATATTATTGTATATACTAGGGCAGGGGTCACCAACGCGGTGCCCGCGGTCACCAGGTAGCCCGTAAGGACCAGATCTCGCCTGTTCTAAAAATAGCTCAAAGAGCAGCACTTACCAGTGAGCTGCCTCTATTTTTTAAATTGTATTTATTTACTAGCAAGCTGGTCTCGCTTTGCTCCACATTTTTAATTCTAAAAGAGACAAAACTCAAATAGAATTTGAAAATCCAAGAAAATATTTTAAAGACTTGGTCTTCACTTGGAATAAGCGGTAGAAAATGGATGGATGGATCTTCACTTGTTTAAATAAATTCATTTATGTTTTTACTTTGTTCTTATTACTTTTAGAAATACAATTTTAGAGAAAAAATACAACCTTAAAAATGATTTTAGGATTTTTAAACAAATATACCTTTTTACCTTTTAAATTTCTTCCTCTTCTTTCCTGACAATTTAAATCAATGTTCAAGTACATTTTTTATTTTTTTATTGTAAAGAATAATAAATATTTTAGCTTCTGGTTTTTCAACGAAGAATATTTGTGAAATATTTCTTCAAACTTACTATGATTAAAATTCAAAAAAAATATTCTGGCAAATCTAGAAAATCTGTAGAATCAAATTTAAATCTTATTTCAAATTATTTTGAATTTCTTTTTAAAAAAATTCTGGAAAATCTAGAAGAAATACTGATTCGTCTTTGTTAGAAATATAGCTTGGTCCAATTTGTTAAATATTCTAACAAAGTGCAGATTGGATTTTAACCAATTCAAAACATGTCATCAAAATTCTAAAATGTATCTTAATCAGGAAAAATTACTAATGATGTTCCATAAATTCTTTTTTTTAATTATTTCAAAAAGATTCAAATTAGCTAGTTTTTCTCTTCTTTTTGTCGGTTGAATTTTGAATTTTAAAGAGTCGAAATTGAAGATAAACTATGTTTCAAAATTTTATTTTAATTTTTTTCGTGTTTTCTCCTCTTTTAAACCGTTCAATTAAGTGTTTTTTTTCATCATTTATTCTCTACAAAAAACCTTCCGTAAAAGGAAAAAAAAAATGTACGACGGAATGACAGACAGAAATACCCATTTTTTTATATATATAAATTTATTTATTTAGCTATTCTTGTTTAAATCACACTTACGTGTAACTTACAAATGACAATATATTGATTTATTTAAGTGTGTATCAAACTGGTAGCCCTTCGCATTAATCAGTACCCAAGAAGTAGTTTTTGGTTTCAAAAAGGTTGGTGACCCCTGTACTAGGGCATACAATCAGTGTCAGTTGAGTCGGTCCATAGGTTGCCTGTAGGGATTTTTAATGTCCAGCAGATGTCAGTATTTAGTGACACAGTATCGACACAGTATCAATACAGTTTTGCAATGTGTCGAAACGCTTCATGACGCCTCATCAACCCATCACTAGGGTTTAGTTTTTCTAGAAGGCGACGGAAAGTTGGCTCGGGCGAGACGGGAATGTGAGAACATATTTATTTAATTTTATCCAAAAAAAAGCGCGCACAGTGGCGGAGAAACAACTCGGCTATGAAAACAAATACTTGCACAAAGGCAGAAACTATGAACAACAAAAAAAAACACTAACTGTGGCATTAATAAACAAAACTTACTTGGCATGGACAAAAAGGAGCAGCGTGAACGATGGACATGAAAAAAGTGTCAGAAATGTGGGGATGTCACCAGAAAGACAAACTGAAAACAATGAACTTAAATACTACAGACATGGTTAACGAAAACAGGTGCGTGACTCATAAACGTGAAACAGGTGCGTGACGTGACAGGTGAAAACTAATGGGTTGCTATGGTGACAAACAAGAGTGCACAATGAGTCCAAACAGGTGAAACTAATGGGTAATCATGGAAGCAAGACAAGGGAGTGAAAAGCCAGAAACTAAAGAGTCCAATAACTAAACAAAACATGACTAAAACAAAACATGATTACACAGACATGACACGGGCACATTTATGATAAAACGTAATATTTACGTATTTTGCTCCTTTTAGGCATACGGCAAATTTTAATTCCAGACTCATCACAATGTTCACTTTTCTCCTCAACAACACTAATCAGGGCATACTTAATGAGAGGCGACAGCTACTACTTTGGGACAAATGATGATCCGGAACCTTCTATTTTTTTTAGCCTGAATATACGTATATTTTTTTTTACATATTTTAGAAGTTGTGTGCTAAACAGATTACGTTAGTGGAACACTTAGCTAGAGATGTCCGATAATATCGGGCTGCCGATGTTATCGGCCGATAAATGCTTTAAAATGTGATATCGGAAATTATCGGTATCGGTTTCAAAAAGTAAAATGTATGACTTTTTAAAACGCCGCTGTGTACACGGACGTAGGGAGAAGTACAGAGCGCCTTTGCGTGCCGGCCCAATCACGTAATATCTACGGCTTTTCACACGCATAAGTGAATGCATAGCATACTTGGTCAACAGCCATACAGGTCACACTGAGGGTGGCCGTATAAACAACTTTAACACTGTTACAAATATGCGCCACACTGTGAACCCACACCAAACAAGAATGACAAACACATTTCGGGAGAACATCCGCACCGTAACACAACATAAACACAACAGAACAAATACCCAGAAACCCTTGCAACACTAACTCTTCCGGGACGCTACAATATACACTCCCAGCTACCCCCTACCCTTTTGTTTAAAAATAGCAAACACTGAAAATGTACAAAGCATATGTTTTTTTTGTTTTTTTTACATTTTCATGATGCAGTTAATAATAATAATAATAATAGATTTTATTTGTAAAAAAAAAAAAAAAAAGCACTTTACATTGAGTGCTACAATGTATTAAAAAAAAAGAAGATAATAATAAAAATAAATAAAAATACAAACTAGAACTAGCACGCATAAATCTAAAAAAAATAAAAATAAAAAAAAAAGAATGTTTTTTAAGCCTTTACAAAAAAAAAAAGTTAATAGCATTCCATCTTAATTTTTTCGATATTTATACTTTCTGAATAAATGATGTGATGATGATAATCAGTCAAATAGGTGAAATTAAATAAATGATAATAAAATGCTCCCATTGGTGTTGTTTTATTTGTATTTTTGTATTTTAATTTTTTTTAATTTTTTGGAGCTAACTGTTTTAATGACATTCAGACTTTACTTCAGTCAATAACGGAGCAGCATCTCCTCATCCGTTAAAAAGTCGTTAACAATTCGTCTAATGCAGGGTTGTGAAAATCATTTTAGCTCAGGGGCCACATGGAGGGAAATATATTCCCACTGGTAAAATCATGGCATGATAACCTAAAAATAAAGACAACTTCAGATTGTTTTCTTTTGTTTAAAAATAGCAAACACTGAAAATGTACAAAGCATATGTTTTTTTTTTTGTTTTTTTTTTACATTTTCATGATGCAGTTAATAATAATAATAATAATAGATTTTATTTGTAAAAAAAAAAAAAAGCACTTTACATTGAGTGCTACAGTGTATTAAAAAATATATATATATAATAATAAAAATAAATAAAAAATAAAAACTAGAACTAGCACGCATAAATCTAAATTATTATTTTTTTTTTTAAAGAAGGGTTTTTAAGCCTTTAAAAAACAAAAAAAAGTTAATAGCATTCTATCTTCATTTGTCGATATTTATACTTTCTGAATAAATGATGATGATAATCAGTCAAATAGGTGAAATTGAGTGTAACGTAATTTTAAAATGCTCCCATTGGTGTTGTTTTATTTGTATTTTTTTATTTTAATTGTTTTAATTTTTTGGAGCTAACTGTTTTAATGACATTCAGACTTTACTTCAGTCAATAACGGAGCAGCATCTCCTCATCCGTGGCTCACTAGTTTAACACATACTTGCCAACCCTCCCGAATTCAGACTAGAGATAAATTGTATTATTATATTTATCTTACCTAAAAATAAATATATTTATTAATTAAAAAAAATAAAAAAAAATAAATACATTTTTACTGTATTTTGCTAAAAACATCAAAATTAATTGTATTTTTATTTGTATTTTTTCTGACTCCTTATTACATCCAGGCATTAGAATTATACATTAAAATAAACATATTTGAAATAATTAATTTTAAATTATCATAACAATTCATTTAAAATGACCATATTTAATTATTAAAATAATTGCTTGTTTATCAACAACTTTAGCATTTTATTCATTACATTTTGAAGCTCTCAGAAGCCAAGTTATGTTATATTCCTTAATATTTATTTATGCAAGTTTGAAGTATCAATTATCTAAACACAGTTTTGTTTGCATATTTTCAGGATATATATATATATATATATATATATATACATATATATATATATATATATATATATATATATATATATATATATATATATATATATATATATATATATATATATATATATATATATATATATGTCTT
>NC_084551.2:65640000-65650000 GCF_033978685.3 Nerophis lumbriciformis | reverse complement strand
TACAGCGTCCGCATTACTGAAGACGCCGCACAGATCCGCCTGTCGATCTCACGATCCACTCTTCCCTCACTCGTGAACAAGACTCCTCCACTTGGGGCAAGATCTCCTCCCCAACCCGGAGATGGCACTCCACCCTTTTCCGGGCGAGAACCATGGACTCGGACTTGGAGGTGCTGATTCTCATCCCAGTCGCTTCACGTTTGGCTGCGAACCGATCCAGTGAGAGCTGAAGATCTTGGCCAGTGAAGCCATCAGGACCACATCATCTGCAAAAAGCAGAGACCTAATCCTGCAGCCACCAAACCGGATCCCCTCAACGCCTTGACTGCGCCTAGAAATTCTGTCCATAAAAGTTATGAACAGAATCGGTGACAAAGGGCAGCCTTGGCGGAGTCCAACCCTCACTGGAAACGTGTCTGACTTACTACCGGCAATGCGGACCAAGCTCTGGCACTGATCATACAGGGAGCGGACTGCCACAATCAGACAGTCCGATACCCCGTACTCTCTGAGCACTCCCCACAGGACTTCCCGAGGGACACGGTCGAATGCCTTCTCCAAGTCCACAAAACACATGTAGACTGGTTGGGCAAACTCCCATGCACCCTCAAGGACCCTGCCGAGAGTATAGAGCTGGTCCACAGTTCCACGACCAGGACGAAAACCACACTGTTCCTCCTGAATCCGAGGTTCGACTATCCGGCGTAGCCTCCTCTCCAGTACACCTGAATAGACCTTAAGGTTTAAAGTCATATCCAACAATCGCGACAACGACTTGTTACTGTCAACTGAGTGAATGATTTCTGCTGGTGGTGTGCCTCCGGATTTTTTCAACGCAAAAAATGTGCCTTGGCTGAGTTTGCCAAGAGTTTGCACAGCAATCTGCTTTAAGATGGCAAAAGACAACACCACACAATATGGAGTCAGCACTACAAATCTATGCTGTCTCGTGAGGGGATTTGCAGGGTTCTTCTTTGCAAATGACATCTGCTACGTGGTGGTTAAAATGCTTAGCGATACATGCTCGCGTACGTATAATACCGATGTTCTTAAAGTTGTATCATCATTCATCATTGGCGATCACTCGAAGCGAGTATGATAGTCCGCCTGTTGGTGAGTCTGGTCATCTGTGGGTCCTCAGGTGGCTGTAGAGGCCAATCCGTGATCCACAGACTCTATTGCAGTGGGGGAATATGTGCGTGATTGTCGTGGTAGTAGCGGTGGTTGTGGTGGTGGTCTGAGGAGCTGTTTTGGTAGTGGATCTATCCTTTCTTTGTTGCCTCTTGGTTTCCGAGGTCCTTTTCTAATTGTGCTGTGCCTTCATGGACCATCCTGCTCCACAAAACCCTCTGGTGGGCAGCCTCCTCCCAGGTGTTGAGGTTGAAGCAGCATTTCCTCAGGTGGATTTTGAGGTTATCTTTATACCGCTTCTTCTGCCCCCCTTAGAAGCGGTAAAGTTGTATACTCTTCACGCCAATGGTCCGACTTGTGGACAGTTAGTAGCTGAGTCTAACTCTTTGGTGCCGCCCTAGTGGCTCCCTGAAGCATTTTTAAAACAAGATTGAAAACGGTGGGGGGGAAATAGAAACTGTGGAGGGGGGCGTGGTCTGCGAGCCTGCCGCGGAGCAAGTTGTGGAAGGAACGGCCTCGAAGCAGGTGATGGGATTACCCAGCTGGGGCAGATCATCCAATCACCTGCCATGCTTATTAGCAGCGGCCGGGCCGAGACACGAGCGTTGGAGTCGGAGCGAGAGAGAGAGACAAGCTGGAGAACAGAGCAAGAGACACACTCTAGAGAGCAGAGCAGCAGGAGAGACTGGGGCTGGAAAGTCGAGTGCGATTGCTGAGGCGTAGGACTCGACAAAACGTTGTTAAATCCTGAATACCGGGCTCTCGTGCCAGTGTGTGGTGATCAGGAGAACCCACTAGAGCATACTTGCCAACCTTGAGACCTCCGAATTCGGGAGATTGGGTCGGGGTGGCCGGGGGCGGGGTTAAGGGGGAAGGAGTATATTTATAGCTAGAATTCACTGAAATTCAAGTATTTCTTATACATATATAAATAAAAGAAGCACTTCACTTTCAGTGAATTATATATATATATATATATATATATATATATATATATATATATATTAGAGATGCGCGGTTTGCGGGCACAACCGCGGAGTCCGCGGATTATCCGCGGATCGGGCGGATGAAATTTAAAAAATTAGATTTTATCCGCGGGTCGGGTCGGGTCGGGTCGGGTCGGGCGGTTATAAATAAATAAATGATAAATGGGTTGTACTTGGTTGAAATAAAAAAAATTAGATTTTAAATAGATTCAGGCGGGTGGCAGTTAAACCAATTGGGAAATATATATACATAGTTAAATGTTGTTACCCACATACGAAAAACGAGCAGGCACCTGCTGCATATGCCACAACAGAAAAAAAAAAAAAAAAGAGATGGACACTTTTACGGAGCGGAGAAGGCCCCCGACGCCTCGCCGGGGTCCGGGACCGAGGCCCCTTCCCCCGAGAGGGCCCCACCGGGAGCCGTAGCTGAGGCGATCCGCGAGGAGGGCCCGACGCACGTCCAGGGTCACCACCGCGCCCACCGCACCGACACCCCGCCTCGTCCGCCTTCGCCGCGGCCGGCGTCACGCGCAGCAGGTAAGCAGCTTACCTGCCCGCCACCCCCGTGGCCGGGGGCTCGTAACAGGGGTCACTCCGCGCGCTCCGCCCGCGCAGCTTACCTGCCCGCCACCCTTGTTGCCGGGGGCGCGTAACAGGGGTCACTCCGCGCGCAGTGCGCTCACGAAAGGGGTGGGGCTCACCCTGGTTGATATAGACAGCAGCTAGGACGGTGGCCATGGAAGTTGGAACCCGCTAAGGAGTTTGTAACAACCCACCTGCCGAATCAACTAGCCCTGAAAATGGATGGCGCTGGAGCGTCGGGCCCATACCCGGCCGTCGCCGGCAGCGAGACGCGCTTGGAGGTGCGCTCAGCGCGGCTCCCATATGATTGCGCACTGGTGTGCGTCTGGGTCGTGACAGCGTGGCACGCGAATGTCTGTGCTGCATTGGATCAGTCTCCTTTCTTTAACAGGCAAAAGCTTTATAACCTCACTAATGCCTTGCATCGTCTATATTAGATATATAACAACGGGCGGGTGCGGGCGGGTGCGGTTCTGATCAAATGTTAGAACGGGTGGATGGCGGATGGTTGACGACTTTCTGATGCGGTTGCGGATGAAATAATTGCCTATCCGCGCATCTCTAGTAGGTATACAATACGATATACAAAGCAGGCCGTACTTGACGCCCCCCTGGATGCTGTGTATGGGATTGCACGCCGGGTTTTTCTTTGGTCTGATGGGTTGAAAGGATCTTATCCAAGCATTAGTCTTGTGTGGACCAGCACAATAAAATCTTGAAAGACACACACTGCAGCATTAATACAATGTGAGCAGTGATTGTCTTGTGCAGAGAATACCAGCAGAGTTTGACCTCTTGTGTCTCTCACTATCTCTGTGTAATCCTTCATTTCTTTCGGCCCCCCTCCTTCATGCCGATGTTCCTGCCACGTGTCGGACTCTCTCCTCCTACATGCTGTCTTTGTTTGTCTCCTATTCCTTTTATTGCTTTTATCTGTGTTATTGTTGTTTATGTTCTGTCCGATTCCCTCGCCTTGTCTCCTGTCTCGTATTATTGCGCTGTGACCTCTCTTCACCTCCTTATGTGCTTTTCATTCATGCTCGACCACATGTTTTATTTCCCTTTTCCCTGTCCTCCATCGCTCCTCCCTCATCCTCATCACCTTCCTCCCTTCTCTCTGGTGTGTGTGTTCTTGTATTTCTACCCTTCTTGAGACACCGACAAGGAAAAGTACCGTCCATATGAGGACCGGTGAGCAAGTTAGGACATAAATAATAATAATAATTAAAGCTGCAAGCAGCATTGGTCGGGCCCGCGTATTTGGCAGGTGCTAGTCCTAAGTGTCCCAATACTTTTGTCAAGTTTTGGTCCCAAGTGTCCCAATACTTTTGTCCAGTGTAAGTGTCCCAATACTTTTGTCCAGTGGTGGTCCTAAGTGTCCCAATACTTTAGTGTACTTTTAGTGCGAAGTGTCCCAATACTTTTGTCCAGTTGTCGTCGTAAGTGTCCCAATACTTTTGTCCAGTTGTAGTCTTAAGTGTCCCAATACTTTTGGCCAGTGTAAGTGTCCCAATACTTTTGTCCAGTGGTAGTCCTAAGTGTCCCAATACTTTTGTCCAGTTGTAGTCCTAAGTGTCCCAATACTTTTGTCCAGTTTTAGTCCGAAGTGTCACAAAACTTGTGTCAAGTTTTAGTCCTAAGTGTCCCAATACTTTTGTCAAGTTGTAGTCCTAAGTGTCCCAATACTTTTGGCCAGTGTAAGTGTCCCAATACTTGTGTCCAGTGGCAGTCCTAAGTGTCCCAATACTTTTGTCCTGTTGTAGTCCTAAGTGTCCCAATACTTTTGTCAAGTTGTAGCCATAAGTGTCCCAAAACTTTTGGCCAGTGTAGGTGTCCCAATACTTTTGTCCAGTGGTAGTCCTAAGTGTCCCAATACTTTTGTCCAGTGCAAGTGTCCCAATACTTTTGTCCAGTGGTAGTCCTAAGTGTCCCAATACTTTTGTCCAGTTGTAGTCCTAAGTGTCCCAATACTTTTGTCCAGTGTAAGCGTCCCAATACTTTTGGCCAGTGTAAGTGTCCCAATACTTTTGTCAAGTGGTAGTCCTAAGTGTCCCAATACTTTTGTCAAGTTGTAGCCATAAGTGTCCCAATACTTTTGTCCAGTTGTAGTCCTAAGTGTCCCAATACTTTTGTCCAGTGTAAGCGTCCCAATACTTTTGGCCAGTGTAAGTGTCCCAATACTTTTGTCAAGTGGTAGTCCTAAGTGTCCCAATACTTTTGTCAAGTTGTAGCCATAAGTGTCCCAAAACTTTTGGCCAGTGTAGGTGTCCCAATACTTTTGTCCAGTGGTAGTCCTAAGTGTCCCAATACTTTTGTCCAGTTGTAGTCCTAAGTGTCCCAATACTTTTGTCAAGTTGTAGTCCTAAGTCTCCCAGTACTTTTGTCCAGTGTAAGTGTCCCAATACTTTTGTCCATTATGCGTCCTAAGTGTCCCAATACTTTTGTCAAGTTGTAGCCATAAGTGTCCCAAAACTTTTGGCCAGTGTAAGTGTCCCAATACTTTTGTTCAATTTTCGTCCTAAGTGTCCAAATACTTTTATCCAGTGGTAGTCATAAGTGTCCCAATACTTTTGTCAAATTGTAGTCCCAAGTATCCCAATACTTTTGTCCAGTTGTAGTTGTAAGTGTCCCAATACTTTTGTCCAGTTGTAATCCCAAGTGTCCCAATACTTTTGTCTAGTTGTAGTCCTAAGTGTCCAAATACTTTTGTACAGTGTAAGTGTCCCAATACTTATGTTCAGTGGTAGCCATAAGTGTCCCAATACTTTTGTTCAGTTTTCATCCTAAGTGTCCAAATACTTTTGTCCAGTGGTAGTCCTAAGTGTCCCAATACTTTTGTCCAGTGTAAGGGTCCCAATACTTTTGTCCATTGGTAGTCCTAAGTGTCCCAATACTTGTGTCCAGTTGTAGTCCTAAGTGTCCCAATACTTTTGTCAAGTTGTAGTCCTAAGTCTCCCAGTACTTTTGTCCAGTGTAAGTGTCCCAATACTTTTGTCTATTATGCGTCCTAAGTGTCCCAATACTTTTGTCAAGTTGTAGTCCTAAGTGTCCCAATACTTGTGTCCAGTGTAAGTGTCCCAATACTTTTGTTCAGTTTTCGTCCTAAGTGTCCAAATACTTTTATCCAGTGGTAGTCATAAGTGTCCCAATACTTTTGTCAAATTGTAGTCCCAAGTATCCCAATACTTTTGTCCAGTTGTAGTTGTAAGTGTCCCAATACTTTTGTCCAGTTGTAATCCCAAGTGTCCCAATACTTTTGTCTAGTTGTAGTCCTAAGTGTCCAAATACTTTTGTACAGTGTAAGTGTCCCAATACTTATGTTCAGTGGTAGCCATAAGTGTCCCAATACTTTTGTTCAGTTTTCATCCTAAGTGTCCAAATACTTTTGTCCAGTGGTAGTCCTAAGTGTCCCAATACCTTTGTCAAGTTGTAGTCCCAAGTATCCCAATACTTTTGTCCAGTTGTAGTTGTAAGTGTCCCAATACTTTTGTCCAGTTGTAATCCCAAGTGTCCCAATACTTTTGTCTAGTTTTAGTCCTAAGTGTCCCAATACTTTTGTCCAGTGTAAGCGTCCCAATACTTTTGGCCAGTGTAAGTGTCCCAATACTTTTGTACAGTGGTAGTCCTAAGTGTCCCAATACTTTTGTCAAGTTGTAGCAATAAGTGTCCCAAAACTTTTGGCCAGTGTAGGTGTCCCAATACTTTTGTCCAGTGGTAGTCCTAAGTGTCCCAATACTTTTGGCCAGTGTAAGTGTCCCAATACTTTTGTCCAGTTGTAGTCCTAAGTGTCCCAATACTTTTGTCCAGTTGTAGTCCTAAGTGTCCCAATACTTTTGTCAAGTTTTGGTCCCAAGTGTCCCAATACTTTTGTCCAGTGTAAGCGTCCCAATACCTTTGTCCAGTGGTAGTCCTAAGTGTCCCAATACTTTTGTCCAGTTGTAGTCCTAAGTGTCCCAATACTTTTGTCAAGTGGTAGTCCTAAGTGTCCCAATACTTTTGGCCAGTGTAAGTGTCCCAATACTTTTGTCCAGTGGTAGTCCTAAGTGTCCCAATACTTTTGTCCAGTTGTAGTCCTAAGTGTCCCAATACTTTTGTCAAGTTTTGGTCCCAAGTGTCCCAATACTTTTGTCCAGTGTAAGCATCCCAATACTTTTGTCCAGTGGTAGTCCTAAGTGTCCCAATACTTTTGTCCAGTTGTAGTCCTAAGTGTCCCAATACTTTTGTCAAGTGGTAGTCCTAAGTGTCCCAATACTTTTGGCCTGTGTAAGTGTCCCAATACTTTTGTCCAGTGGTAGTCCTAAGTGTCCCAATACTTTTGTCCAGTTGTAGTCCTAAGTGTCCCAATACTTTTGTCCAGTGTAAGCGTCCCAATACTTTTGGCCAGTGTAAGTGTCCCAATACTTTTGTCAAGTGGTAGTCCTAAGTGTCCCAATACTTTTGTCAAGTTGTAGCCATAAGTGTCCCAATACTTTTGTCCAGTGGTAGTCCTAAGTGTCCCAATACTTATGGCCAGTGTAAGTGTCCCAATACTTTTGTCCAGTGGTAGTCCTAAGTGTCCCAATACTTTTGTCCAGTTGTAGTCCTAAGTGTCCCAATACTTTTGTCCAGTGTAAGCGTCCCAATACCTTTGGCCAGTGTAAGTGTCCCAATACTTTTGTCAAGTGGTAGTCCTAAGTGTCCCAATACTTTTGTCAAGTTGTAGCCATAAGTGTCCCAAAACTTTTGGCCAGTGTAGGTGTCCCAATACTTTTGTCCAGTGGTAGTCCTAAGTGTCCCAATACTTTTGGCCAGTGTAAGTGTCCCAATACTTTTGTCCAGTGGTAGTCCTAAGTGTCCCAATACTTTTGTCCAGTTGTAGTCCTAAGTGTCCCAATACTTTTGTCCAGTGTAAGCGTCCCAATACTTTTGTCCAGTGTAAGTGTCCCAATACTTTTGTCAAGTGGTAGTCCTAAGTGTCCCAATACCTTTGTCAAGTTGTAGCCATAAGTGTCCCAAAACTTTTGGCCAGTGTAGGTGTCCCAATACTTTTGTCCAGTGGTAGTCCTAAGTGTCCCAATACTTTTGGCCAGTGTAAGTGTCCCAATACTTTTGTCCAGTGGTAGTCCTAAGTGTCCCAATACTTTTGTCCAGTTATAGTCCTAAGTGTCCCAATACTTTTGTCCAGTGTAAGCGTCCCAATACTTTTGGCCAGTGTAAGTGTCCCAATACTTTTGTCAAGTGGTAGTCCTAAGTGTCCCAATACTTTTGTCAAGTTGTAGCCATAAGTGTCCCAAAACTTTTGGCCAGTGTAGGTGTCCCAATACTTTTGTCCAGTGGTAGTCCTAAGTGTCCCAATACTTTTGGCCAGTGCAAGTGTCCCAATACTTTTGTCCAGTGGTAGTCCTAAGTGTCCCAATACTTTTGTCCAGTTGTAGTCCTAAGCATCCCAATACTTTTGGCCAGTGTAAATGTCCCAATACTTTTGTCAAGTGGTAGTCCTAAGTGTCCCAATACTTTTGTCAAGTTGTAGTCCTAAGTGTCCCAATACTTTTGGCCAGTGTAAATGTCCCAATACTTTTGTCAAGTGGTAGTCCTAAGTGTCCCAATACTTTTGTCCAGTTGTAGTCCTAAGCATCCCAATACTTTTGGCCAGTGTAAATGTCCCAATACTTTTGTCAAGTGGTAGTCCTAAGTGTCCCAATACTTTTGTCCAGTGGTAGTCCTAAGTGTCCCAATACTTTTGGCCAGTGCAAGTGTCCCAATACTTTTGTCCAGTGGTAGTCCTAAGTGTCCCAATACTTTTGTCCAGTTGTAGTCCTAAGCATCCCAATACTTTTGGCCAGTGTAAATGTCCCAATACTTTTGTCAAGTGGTAGTCCTAAGTGTCCCAATACTTTTGTCAAGTTGTAGCCATAAGTGTCCCAAAACTTTTGGCCAGTGTAGGTGTCCCAATACTTTTGTCCAGTGGTAGTCCTAAGTGTCCCAATACTTTTGGCCAGTGTAAGTGTCCCAATACTTTTGTCCAGTGGTAGTCCTAAGTGTCCCAATACTTTTGTCCAGTTGTAGTCCTAAGTGTCCCAATACTTTTGTCCAGTGTAAGCGTCCCAATACTTTTGGCCAGTGTAAGTGTCCCAATACTTTTGTCAAGTGGTAGTCCTAAGTGTCCCAATACTTTTGTCAAGTTGTAGCCATAAGTGTCCCAAAACTTTTGGCCAGTGTAGGTGTCCCAATACTTTTGTCCAGTGGTAGTCCTAAGTGTCCCAATACTTTTGTCCAGTTGTAGTCCTAAGTGTCCCAATACTTTTGTCAAGTGGTAGTCCTAAGTGTCCCAATACTTTTGGCCTGTGTAAGTGTCCCAATACTTTTGTCCAGTGGTAGTCCTAAGTGTCCCAATACTTTTGTCCAGTTGTAGTCCTAAGTGTCCCAATACTTTTGTCCAGTGTAAGCGTCCCAATACTTTTGGCCAGTGTAAGTGTCCCAATACTTTTGTCAAGTGGTAGTCCTAAGTGTCCCAATACTTTTGTCTACGTTTAGTCCGAAGTGTCCCAATACTTTTGTCACGTTTAAGTCTCAAGTGGCCCAATACTTTAGTCAAGTTTTAGTCGTAAGTGTCCCAATACATTTGTCCAGTTTTCGTCCTAAGTGTCCCAATACTTTTGTCCACTGGTAGTCATAAGTGTCCCAAAACTTTTGTCTACTTTTAGTCCGAATTGTCCCAATACTTTTGTGTAGTGTACCTACCTTGTCTGCATTGTGTGGGCACGTTGGTGCTTCCTGCTTTTAAGCAGCCATCTTAAAAAAACAGCAGCGCAGCAGCATCAGCGCAGCGGTTCTTTGAAGGGTCATAAAATCAAAACCGGAGCAGTTATTTAAACTCTTTCGATAATTTTAATCAGAAGGGTTCAATCTCTCTCCTGTGTTAGTTTGAAGGCGAAACGACAAACATGCTCGGAGTAGATAATGTTTGAAGAAAGGTGACCGGTTTTTACAAAAATGTTGTTTTGAAGGGGGAATAGCAAACTTCCTGTTGATTTTCGCTGGGGGTTGTCAATTTATGAAATGTAGGTCTAAGTGAGACCTACATAGAGGTTTTTGTTTCATGTCTCTCCGACTTTCCCAGTGGGAGTTAAAGGCAGTTATGTCATTTTTTTCTTCCGAGGAGCAGTTTTTTCTGCGTTTTATTCAAAAATTGCGGTAGAGCGCAATTTTTGATCACAATTTTAGCCAGTCCTGATGTGTGTGTTCAGTTTGGTGAGTTTTGAAGCATGTTAAGGGGGTCAAATTACAGCTCAAAGAGGCAAAAGTGACTGTTTTTAGTA
>NC_084551.2:65612500-65635000 GCF_033978685.3 Nerophis lumbriciformis | reverse complement strand
TTATAAAATCTGGACTTTTTTCGAGTAAAATTACAACCCTTTTCATTAAATTGCCAAAATATTAAGCTTTTCTTGTAAAATTTTGACAGTTATTGAGTAAAATTCCAACTTTTATCATAATATTGCACAAATGTTCAATTTTTCTTGCAACATTTTGACTTGCGTTGAGCAAAATGACAACTTTTATTATGATACTGACAAAATTCTAAGTTTTTCTTGTGAAATTGTGACATTTTTCTTGTGAAATTCCAACTCATTTTTCACAACAACCAAACCTTTTTCATATTTGCATAGTATGTGTATATTATTAATGTTGTAAATACAAATCTTTATATATCTAGAAAGGGTGGTCCTAAAGAGGTAGGTCTCAAGAAGGTAACAAATACAAGAGTGTGTGTGTGTGTGTGTGTGTGTGTGTGTGTGTGTGTGTGTGTGTGTGTGTGTGTGTGTGTGTGTGTGTGTGTGTGTGTGTGTGTGTGTGTTTATCTCGTCAGTTAAATGAAACCAATCCAAATAGGAGTTAATTGCGCTTTCCTCCTTTTTTACTGCCAAGAGTCTGGAAACGACTTTATCAGGGCATATTTTACTATTAAAAGTGTTCTCCCTCTGGTCAACATATGAAATAACAAGTTTGTATAAAAAAAAATTGCAGTGCTCCCCCTCTGGCCAAAAAATGTAATAAGTGTGTGTAGGAAATTGAAATGCGCCCCCGTTGGCCAAAATTAATAAAAACAATAAAATAAATATGTATGTAGAGACATACTGTAATAACTTGAAGTAAATAATGAAGATTAAAAAACAATTAAGAAACAAAAAAAATAACTAAAAGCAGTCTTTTTCTCACAGTGTGTCGACTTCTTTCTCATAAAATTCGGAACAATTTCTCATATTTTTTCTGTTTCTGTAATATTGCAATATTTTCTCGTAAAATTATTACTTTTTTTTAAGTAAAATTATTACTTTTTAATGCAAAATGGTGACATTTGTCATAGAAAATTCTGACTTTTATCACAATATTACCAATTGTTTTGTTGTTCTTGTAAAATAGTGACCTTTTTTTAGTAAAATTATGACTTTTATCATAATTTTGCCAAGTAAAATTCCGAATATTATAATGTTGCCAACATTTTGAAGTTTTCTTATAAAATCTTGACTTTTTTCGAGTAAAATTACAACTCTTTTCATAGAATTGCCAAAATGTTAAGCTTTTCTTGTAAAATTGTGACAGTTATTGAGTAAAATTCCATCTTTTATGATAATGTTGCACAAATGTTCAATTTTTCTTGTAACATTTTGACTTGCGTTGAGCAAAATGACGACTTTTATTATGATACTGCCAAAATTCTAAGTTTTTCTTGTGAAATTGTGACATTTTTCTTGTGAAATTCCAACTCATTTTTCACAACCAAACCTTTTTCATATTTGCATAGTATGTATATATTATTAATGTTGTAAATACAAATCTTTATATATCTAGAAAGGGTGATCCTAAAGAGGTAGGTCTCAAGAAAGTATCAGATACAAGAGTGTGTGTGTGTGTGTGTGTGTGTGTGTTTATTTCGTCAGTGAAATGAAACCAACATAAATAGGAGTTAATTGCGCTTTCCTCCTTTTTTACTGCCAAGAGTCTGGAAACGACTTTATCAGGGCATATTTTACTATTAAAAGTGCTCTCCCTCTGGTCAACATATGAAATAACAAGTTTGTATAAAAAAAAATTGCAGTGCTCCCCCTCTGGCCAACAAATGTAATAAGTGTGTGTAGGAAATTGAAGTGTGCCCCCTTTGGCCAAAATTAATAAAAACAATAAAATAAATATGTATGTAGAGACATACTGTAATAACTTGAAGTAAATAATGAAGATTAAAAAACAATTGGAAACAATTTTTTTAAATTAACTAAAAGCAGTCTTTTTCTCACAGTGTCGACTTCTTTCTCATAAAATCGGGAACCATTTCTCATATTTTTTCTGTTTTTGTAATATTGCAATATTTTCTCGTAAAATTATTACTTTTTTTTAAGTAAAATTATTACTTTTTAATGCAAAATGGTGACATTTGTCATAGAAAATTCTGACTTTTATCACAATATTGCCAATTGTTTTGTTGTTCTTGTAAAATAGTGAAATTTTTTTAGTAAAATTATGACTTTTATCATAATTTAACTCAGTAAAATTCCGAATATTATAATGTTGCCAACATTTTGAAGTTTTCTTATAACATTTGGACTTTTTACGAGTAAAATTACAACCCTTTTCATAAAATTGCCAAAATGTTACGCTTTTCTTGTAAAATTGTGACGGTTATTGAGTAAAATTCCAACTTTTATCATAATATTGCACAAATGTTAAATTTTTCTTGTAACATTTTGACTTGCGTTGAGCAAAATGACAACTTTTATTATGATACTGCCAAAATTCTAAGTTTTTCTTGTGAAATTGTGACATTTTTCTTGTGAAATTCCAACTCATTTTTCACAACCAAACCTTTTTCATATTTGCATAGTATGTATATATTATTAATGTTGTAAATACAAATCTTTATATATCTAGAAAGGGTGGTCCTAAAGAGGTAAGTCTCAAGAAGGTAACAAATACAAGAGTGTGTGTGTGTGTGTGTGTGTGTGTGTGTGTTTATCTCGTCAGTTAAATGAAACCAATCCAAATAGGAGTTAATTGCGCTTTCCTCCTTTTTTTACTGCCAAGAGTCTGGAAACGACTTTATGTTATAAGGGCATATTTTACTTTTGCAGCGTAAAAAGATGGACGAGGCTCCGGGGGCGATACGTCTAAATGGATCAGCGGTAATTAAATAGTGTAATTAAAAGACGCAGCAAAGTCCGGGGTGATGGTCGTGGACAATTTAGAACGGCTCAGAAAATATGTTTCGTATGGTTCGTTATTGTATTCGGACGTCGTGTTGTTGCTGATTTTAGGAGGGGGAATTATTCAACTTGTCTTCTGAATGCAACGTTAAGAAGACAGGCTGCTATCTTTTAATCAGTTTAACAAGGACTTGGATTTGGGGTGTTTTCAGAGCATGGGACTAAAAATGTGTCCACTGAATTTAAAGTAACTATACACATAGCAGGGGCTGTCTTGGTTGACAAGACTCTGCAGCATCGTGTGGACATCGGGGGCGGTACCTCTGGATTGGCAGACCGGGGTGGTGGTTCCTCTCTTTAAGAAGGGGGAACCGGAGGGTGTGTTCTAACTATCGTGGGATCACACTCCTCAGCCTTCCCGGTAAGGTCTATTCAGGTGTACTGGAGAGGAGGCTACGCCGGATAGTCGAACCTCGGATTCAGGAGGAACAGTGTGGTTTTCGTCCTGGTCGTGGAACTGTGGACCAGCTCTATACTCTCGGCAGGGTCCTTGAGGGTGCATGGGAGTTTGCCCAACCAGTCTACATGTGCTTTGTGGACTTGGAGAAGGCATTCGACCGTGTCCCTCGGGAAGTCCTGTGGGGAGTGCTCAGAGAGTATGGGGTATCGGACTGTCTGATTGTGGCGGTCCGCTCCCTGTATGATCAGTGTCAGAGCTTGCCGGCAGTAAGTCGGACACGTTTCCAGTGAGGGTTGGACTCCGCCAAGGCTGCCCTTTGTCACCGATTCTGTTCATAACTTTTATGGACAGAATTTCTCGGCGCAGTCAAGGCGTTGAGGGGATCCGGTTTGGTGGCTGCAGGATTAGGTCTCTGCTTTTTGCAGATGATGTGGTCCTGATGGCTTCATCTGGCCAGGATCTTCAGCTCTCGCTGGATCGGTTCGCAGCCGAGTGTGAAGCGACTGGGATGAGAATCAGCACCTCCAAGTCCGAGTCCATGGTTCTCTCCCGGAAAAGGGTGGAGTGCCATCTCCGGAGGAGATCTTGCCCCAAGTGGAGGAGTTCAAGTACCTCGGAGTCTTGTTCACGAGTGGGGGAAGAGTGGATCGTGAGATCGACAGGCGGATCGGTGCGGCGTCTTCAGTAATGTGGACGCTGTATCGATCCGTTGTGGTGAAGAAGGAGCTGAGCCGGAAGGCAAAGCTCTACGTTCCCATCCTCACCTATGGTCATGAGCTTTGGGTCATGACCGAAAGGACAAGATCACGGGTACAAGCGGCCGAAATTAGTTTCCTCCGCCTGGTGGCGGGGCTCTCCCTTAGAGATAGGGTGAGAAGCTCTGTCATTCGGGGGGAACTCAAAGTAAAGCCGCTGCTCCTCCACATGGAGAGGAGCCAGATGAGGTGGTTCGGGCATCTGGTCAGGATGCCACCCAAACGCCTCCCTAGGAAGGTGTTTCGGGCACGTCCGACCGGTAGGAGGCCACGGGGAAGACCCAGGACACGCTGGGAAGACTATCTCTCCCGGCTGGCCTGGGAACGCCTCGGGATCCCCCGGGAGGAGCTGGACGAAGTGGCTGGGGAGAGGGAAGTCTGGGCTTCCCTGCTTAGGCTGCTGCCCCCGCGACCCGACCTCGGATAAGCGGAAGAAGATGGATGGATGGATGGATGGATAAACTCAATCAATTTATGGCCTTATTGTCTAATGTATCAAATATGTGGAGCACTGTGAACCTCTAGTCCACATTTGAGTCCAAGATACCACTAGACCTCCCAATTTAAGTTGTTTCGAAAAGCACAACTTACTTTTTAATACCATTCCTGTCAGCAGTTCCCTCGTGTTGCAGACTTGATACACCTCAGACGTACGACTTGACGAACAGGCAAAGTTTCCCTTTAAAAAGGTCACATTTCAAAGCACTAAAAAAAAACCAACATTTTTGGCAAACGTTTTCCATGTCTGTACAAACGTTAGCATTTCAATCTTTCTCTCGTGCAGACACACTAAACTAAGTGTCCGAATAAAGGTGTGGCGTTTATTAAGAACACATTTTTAAATCAGCAGTCTCTGATTAATCGTCCCGTCTGAGTTGGTGATGTGATGAACCGATCTGGCAGCCACGCCGCGCTGAATGGTCTTGCATTTTTTTCATACAGTATATCTTATTTATATCATTTATTTATTGACTTTCAGCCTCGTTGTTTTTCGGCGAATTGTAAATCTATACGAGCTGTGCACTGACTACTCTAAAGTAAATTTAGGTTTGCTTTATAAAAGGTAGTTGCTTGAAAGTTGAGCATTTGGAAGGAAAAAAATATGTTTTTATTGGATTATTGACATATACAGTCCAGAAATACAATTATACCCTTTAAAAAAATTTTTTACCCCTCCAAACAAGTAACTCACTAACATTATACATAAAATTAAAAAAAACATAACATGCATCAGTCAAATAAGTACAGACAAATGTTGACAAACAACTGCACTCCTGAATGTCTCCAACGCGGTGCAGCAATACACAAAAGCAGACAAAAGGCTCATCAATTATCTACTGTTAAGAACTGGTCACGGGGGTGACCCCGGGATGCAGAGACGGGAGGCAAGTTTGAATAACAAAAATGAATACATTTAATGAGTCCAAAAAGTGTAACAAAAAGCGATGGGGCAAAAATGCACACCATGAAATACCTGGCTCATCAATTATCTACTGTTAAGAACTGGTCACGGGGGTGACCCCGGGATGCAGAGACGGGAGGCAAGTTTGAATAACAAAAATGAATACATTTAATAAGTCCAAAAAGTGTAACAAAAAGCGATGGGGCAAAAATGCACACCATGAAATACTAACTAAAACAGGTTCCTCAGTGGTCGACGGGGGAAAAAACCAGGGAGCACTCAGCACAGCATAATGTCCTTGCTGCCTCAAGGAGGCTGGGAAACAAACACAACAAGGTTAGAAATAACAGGACTAAGGAGAAATAACGTACCAGGATTGACGAGGCGAAGTAGGCGCATGCACGTGGGAGGTGCAGGATAAAATAACCGGCAAGACCCAGCTGCGGGTGACGAGCTTAAATACTCCTCTGAAGAAATAGGTTGCAGGTGTGCCTTAGTGTCCGCCCCTCGCTGGAGACTAATGAGCTGAGGAAACATCACAATAAAAAGAGAAGGCAGGGAAATAAAAACACAACAATCTACCTTCCAATTACCGTATTTTTCAGACTACAAGGAGCACTTAACATATTTAATTTTTCTCAAAAATCGACATGTGTACGGAATAATTCTGGTTGTGCTTACCGACCTCGAAGCAATTTTATTTGGTACATTGTGTAATGATAAGTGACCAGTAGATGGCAGTCAAACATAAGCGATACGTGTAGACTGCATTGGGACGCCAGTAAACAACACCGACACTTTAAAGGGGAACATTATCACAATTTCAGAATGGTTAAAACCATTAAAAAATCAGTTCCCAGTGGCTTATTAGTTTTTTTCAAAATTTTACCCATCACGCAATATCCCTAAAAAAAAGCTTCAAAGTGCCTGATTTTAACCGTCGTTATAAACACCCGTCCATTTTCCTGTGACGTCACATAGTGAAGCCGACACAAACAAACATGGCGGAAAGAACGGCAAGCTATAGCGACATTAGCTCGGATTCAGACTCGGATTTCAGCGGCTTAAGCGATTCGACAGATTACGCATGTGTTGAAACGGATGGTTGTAGTGTGGAGGCAGGTAGCGAAAACCAAATTGAAGAAGAAACTAAAGCTATTGAGCCATATCGGTTTGAACCGTATGCAAGCGAAACCGACGAAAACGACACGGGAGAAAGCGAGGACGAATTGGGCGATCGCCTTCTAACCAACGATTGGTATGTGTTTGTTTGGAATTAAAGGAAACTAACAACTATGAACTAGGTTTACAGCATATGAAATACATTTGGCAACAACATGCACTTTGAGAGTGCAGACAGCCCAATTTTCATCAATTAATATATTCTGTAGACATACCCTCATCCGCGCTCTTTTACTGAAAGCTGTTCTGTCCAGTTTTGGAGTTGATGTCAGCAGGCCAGGGAAGCTAGGGTCGATAGGGGGTTTAGCTCGCTCGTCTGCGGGAACAAACTGCCGCCATTGCTTGCCGTGCTAGCGAGGTCCTTTGTCCCTGAATTGCTCACACACACCGGCGGATTCAATGGGGGTCTGGCGGCAGATTTCTTTGACTTTATCGTTGGAAATGCATCTGCTTTGAGTGTCGTAGGATATCCACACATTCTTGCCATCTCTGTCGTAGCATAGCTTTCGTCGGTAAAGTGTTGCGGAACAATTTTTTGCCACTTTGGCATCTTTGGGCCACTGGTGCAACTTGAATCCGTCCCTGTTGGTGTTGTTACACCCTCCGACAACACACCGACGAGGCACGATGTCTCCAAGGTACGGAAAACAGTCGAAAAAAACGGAAAATAACAGAGCTGATTTGACTCGGTGTTTGAGAAAATGGCGGATTGCTTCCCGATGTTGCCAAAATTCACCCATTTAGAGTTCGGAAATCGGTTAAAAAAATATATGGTCTTTTTTCCTGCAACATCAAGGTATATATTGACGCTTACATAGGTCTGGTGATAATGTTCCCCTTTTAGGAATCATCCAAGCTGTTCCACAGTTGAACCCCCCTGACAGAAACACATCTACTTCTTAAAGCTCGTTCTTATGTTTGCTTTCTGGAAGACAGCTGAACCTCTGAGGTCATAGGGTATTCTCTCTGGGTTTGAACCTCTCCTGTAGACTACCCAGGCAGCATGTGGTTATGAGCTTTGTACGTCACAATAGCAGTGTTGAGGTCAGCAAGATCGTGCCAGTTTTAATGTTTTTGATTTAATAAACGGAGCATTGGTATGGTCATGACATCATACGCAAATACGGTGTTCGCATTCACTGTTATGCTGATGACAGCCAACTCTACATGCCCCTAAAGCTGACCAACACGCCGGATTGTAGTCAGCTGGAGGCGTGTCTTAATGAAATTAAACAATGGATGTCCGCTAACTTCTTGCAACTCAACACTAAGAAAACGGAAATGCTGATTATCGGTCCTGCTAAACACCGACATTTATTTAATAATACCACCTTAACATTTGACAACCAAACAATTACACAAGGCGAATCAGTAAAGAATCTGGGTATTATCTTCCACCCAACTCTCTCCTTTGAGTCACACATTAAGAGTGTTACTAAAACGGCCTTCTTTCATCTCCGTAATATCGCTAAAATTCGTTCTATTTTATCCACTAGCGACGCTGAGATCATTATTCATGCGTTCGTTACGTCTCGTCTCGACTACTGTAACGTATTATTTTCGGGTCTCCCTATGTCTAGCATTAAAAGATTACAGTTGGTACAAAATGCGGCTGCTAGACTTTTGACAAGAACAAGAAAGTTTGATCATATTACGCCTATACTGTATATACCTTTATATACATATATACATATATACCTATACTGGCTCACCTGCACTGGCTTCCTGTGCACTTAAGATGTGACTTTAAGGTTTTACTACTTACGTATAAAATACTACACGGTCTAGCTCCGTCCTATCTTGTCGATTGCATTGTACCATATGTCCCGGCAAGAAATCTGCCTTCAAAGAACTCCGGCTTATTAGTGATTCCCAGAGCCCAAAAAAAGTCTGCGGGCTATAGAGCGTTTTCTATTGGGGCTCCAGTACTATGGAATGCCCTCCCGGTAACAATTAGAGATGCTACCTCAGTAGAAGCATTTAAGTCCCATCTTAAAACTCATTTGTATACTCTAGCCTTTAAATAGCCCCCCTGTTAGACCAGTTGATCTGCCGTTTCTTTTCTTTTCTCCTCTGCTCCCCTTTTCCTTGAGGGGGGGGGCACAGGTCCGGTGGCCATGGATGAAGTGCTGGCTGTCCAGAGTCGGGACCCGGGGTGGACCGCTCGCCTGTGCATCGGCTGGGAACATCTCTACTTTGCTGACCCGTCTCCGCTCGGGATGGTGTCCTGCTGGCCCCACTATGGACTGGACTCTTACTATTATGTTGGACCCACTATGGACTGGACTCTCACAATATTATGTCAGACCCACTCGACATCCATTGCTTTCGGTCTCCCCTAGAGGGGGGGGGTTACCCACATATGCGGTCCTCTCCAAGGTTTCTCATAGTCATTCACATCGACGTCCCACTGGGGTGAGTTTTTCCTTGCCCGTATGTGGGCTTTGTACCGAGGATGTCGTTGTGGCTTGTGCAGCCCTTTGAGACACTTGTGATTTAGGGCTATATAAATAAAGATTGATTGATTGATTGATGATAATCCACAAAATTTACAATTCTAATAGCTTTCTTTTGAAGTAAGAACATAGAGTTGATGGTCGATTTGTAATTGTATAAGTTTGCTGGTTTCGAGAAATGTAATGCCGAGCGCATATCATTACGTCAAGATAATGGCACTAGCATTTACTTCATTTAAGAATATTTTTCAACACATTGAGCAAAAAAGTCTCATAATTTTTTTTTCCTACCAAGAAAAGTGCACTTGTTATTAGTGAGAATATACTTATTTTAATGTATTTTTGGGTTCATTGAAGTTAGTTAATTAGGGCCCGCATGGCCCATTGTATAAGGACTCCCAAAAGGAGTCCTTATACAATGGGACATAAGGACCTATTGAATTTGTAAGGTTTTATTATTATTCTTTCTTATTCCGCAGCTTTGCGCGGTACTTTGACCCTCTTAACATGCTTCAAAACTCACCAAATTTGACGCACACATAAATAAACTCGAACAAAACTCTTTGGTAAAAAAAGCAAACCCCAAAACTCAAAATTTCGCTCTAGCGCCCCCTACAAAGTAAACTTTTTCTAACTCCCAGTACGAATTTCGTAGAGACATGAAACAAAAACCTCTATGTAGGTCTCACTTAGACTCTCACAATATCATGTCGGACCCACTCGACATCCATTGCTTTCGGTCTCCCCTAGAGGGGGGGGGTTACCCACATATGCGGTCCTCTCCAAGGTTTCTCATAGTCATTCACATCGACGTCCCACTGGGGTGAGTTTTTCCTTGCCCGTATGTGGGCTTTGTACCGAGGATGTCGTTGTGGCTTGTGCAGCCCTTTGAGACACTTGTGATTTAGGGCTATATAAATAAAGATTGATTGATTGATTGATTGACTTAAATTTTATTAATTTATTTCCTCGGCCAAAAATCTACAGGAAGTTTGCTATTCCCCCTTCAACACTAAATTTTAGTTAAATCAGTCACTTTTGCCTTTTTGAGCTGTAATTTGACCCCCTTAACATGCTTCAAAACTCACCAAACTGAACACACACATCAGGACTGGCTAAACTGCGATTTAATGAAAAAACCTAACCCCAAATCTAAAAATTGCGCTCTAGAGCAATTTTTGAATAAAACGGAGAAAAAAACGCTCCTCGGAAGAAAAAAATGACAAAACTGCCTGTAACTCACACTGGGAAGGTCGGAGAGACATGAAACAAAAACCTCTATGTAGGTCTCACTTAGACCTACATTTCATAAATTGACAACCCCCAGCAAAAATCAACAGTAAGTTTGCTATTCCCCCTTCAAAACAAATTTTTTTGTAAAAACCGGTCACCTTCCTCTGAGCGCGTTTGTCGTTTCGGCTTCAAACTAACACAGGAGAGAGATTAAACCCTTGTGTATAAAATAACAGAACAGCGTTTTAATACCTGCTCCGGTTTTGATTTTATGACCCTTCAAAGACCCGCTGCGCTGATGCTGCTGCGCTGCTGTTTTTTTTTTAAGATGGCTGCTTAAAAGCAGGAAGCACCAACGTGCCCACACAATGCAGACAAGGTAGGTACACTAGACAAAAGTCTTGGGACACTTCGGACTAAAAAGTAGACAAAAGTATTGGGACACTTATGACTATCACTGGACAAAAGTATTGGGACAGTTAGGACTAGCACCTGCCAAATACGCGGGCCCGACCAATGCTGCTTGCAGCTTTAATTTGACTTGTTTTGGAAAGTCATGACAAGCCAAATGTTCTTGTTCTATTGGCAGATAATTTTGCTTAGTTCAAATAAAATACCCCTCATTTTTGTATATTTAGGGCCCGCCATGGCCCATTGCAAAAGGACTCCCACAGGGAGTCCTTATGCAATGGGACATAAGGACCTATTGAATTTCCTTTGTTTTATTATTATTATTATTATTATTATTCTTTCTTATTGTTCCGCAGCTTTGCGCACTACTTTCACCCCCTTAACATGCTTCAAAACTCACCAAATTTGACGCACACATAAAAAAACTCGAACAAAACTCTTTGGTAAAAATACCAAACCCCAAAACTCAAAATTGCGCTCTAGCGCCCCCTACCAAGTAAACTTGTTCTAACTCCCCGTACGAATGTCGTAGAGACATGAAACAAAAACCTCTATGTAGGTCTCACTTAGACTTACATTTTATTAATTTATTTTCTCGGGCAAAAATCTACAGGAAGTTTGCTATTCCCCCTTCAACACTACATTTTAGTAAAATCAGTCACTTTTGCCTCTTTCAGCTGTAATTTGACCCCCTTAACATGCTTCAAAACTCACCAAACTGAACGCACACATCAGGACAGGCACAAACTGTGATCTAATAAAAAAACCTAACCCCAAATTCAAAAATTGCGCTCTACAGAATTTTTTGAATAAAACTGATAAAAAACTGCTCCTCGGAAGAAAATAACTACAAAACTGCCTGTAACTCCCACTGGGAAGGTCGGAGAGACATGAAACAAAAACCTCTATGTAGGTCTCACTTAGACCTACATTTCATAAATTGACAACCCCCAGCAAAAATCAACAGTAAGTTTGCTATTCCCCCTTCAAAACAAATTTTTTTGTAAAAACCGGTCACCTTCCTCTGAGCGCGTTTGTCGTTTCGGCTTCAAACTAACACAGGAGAGAGATTAAACCCTTGTGTATAAAATAACAGAACAGCGTTTTAATACCTGCTCCGGTTTTGATTTTATGACCCTTCAAAGACCCGCTGCGCTGATGCTGCTGCGCTGCTGTTTTTTTTTAAGATGGCTGCTTAAAAGCAGGAAGCACCAACGTGCCCACACAATGCAGACAAGGTAGGTACACTAGACAAAAGTCTTGGGACACTTCGGACTAAAAAGTAGACAAAAGTATTGGGACACTTATGACTATCACTGGACAAAAGTATTGGGACAGTTAGGACTAGCACCTGCCAAATACGCGGGCCCGACCAATGCTGCTTGCAGCTTTAATTTTACTTGTTTTGGAAAGTCATGACAAGCCAAATGTTCTTGTTCTATTGGCAGACAATTTTGCTTAGTTCAAATAAAATACCCCTCATTTTTGTATATTTTTGTCTTGTTTTTGAACACTGACTTTTTGCAGTGCTCACACACACACTCCTACAATTCACTGTGCGAACCTCGCCGTATGCCCCGACATCCTCATATTTCCACTACCTAAGATAGTGTAACGCTACAGTAGCCCGCAATCCCATTTTCTACACCCCCCCTTTGGAACACATTGCCCACCGCTTACTTTCTTGTTCCCCCCCACTCAATAGCAGTTTGTTAACAGCTCGCTGGCTGCAACCCACTCGCCATCAAAGATCGCTTTCGGGCCGGCACGGACGATAATCATCGTATACGGCGCAGTCGGCCGCTATAAATCTTTAAAAAGAACCTCAGACAGCGCCGGTGTGAATAAACAAAAGTAGGATGGATGAGAGCGGGGGAACGACGTGAAGAAAAAAAACAATAGAAAGTATGTTTCTGTGGAATTAGTGTGTAAACATGTTCATATTTAGAAGCAAAAGTATTTGGCCACCCATCCAAATGATCAGAATCAGGTGTCCTGATCACTAATCAATATTTTCCATCTGGCAATCTGATGGACCAGTCTGGGTTCGGAGGTCGCCAGGAGAACGCTACATTTCGGACTGCATTTGGCCGAGTGTGAAATTTGGTGGAGGAGGAAATATGGTGTGGGGTTGGTTTTTCAGGAGTTGAGCTTGGCCCCTTAGTTCCTGGTGAAAGGAACTTTGAACGCTCAAGGATACCCAAACATTTTGGACAATTGTGGGAAGAGTTTGGAGCGGGCCCTGTAGGAGCCTAAATGCTATTTACAGTTGTGCTCATAAGTTGACATACCCTGGGAGAACGGATGATTTCTTGGCCATTCTTCAGAGAATATGAATGATAACACAAAAACCTTTCTTCCACTCATGCTTAATGGTTGTGTGAAGCTATTTACCGGCAAACAACTGTGTTTACTCTTTTTAAATCAAAATGACAAAAGAAAGTACCCAAATGACCCTGATCAAAAGTTTACATACTCCAGTGACTTTGATCTGATAACATGCACAAAAGTTCACACAAACAGGTTTTAAAGTCTAATCAAGGTTCCAATCCTCACCTGTGACCTGTTTGTTTGGAATTAATGTGTGTGTATAAAACTGTTTTTATATTGTACTACTTTCTTTTTTAGTCAAGAAAATGTTTTTAATTTATTTATCTTATTTTATTGAATTATTTTTTTTGAAAAGGACCTTATCTTCACAATACCTAGTTGTCCAAATTAGGCATAATAATGTGTTAATTCCACGACTGTATATATCGGTATCAATTGATATCGGTATCGGTAATTAAGAGTTGGACAATATCGGGATATCGGCAAAAAAGCCATTATCGGACATCCCTACTAAAAACTAATTTATTGTTCTTAAGGTAAAGGCAACAAGGCCAATCATATTGTCTAAAAATGCATTTTTCCATGGATAACATGACATCATCGCGTCAAGTGCGTGCTCTTTCAGTCAATTAGTGCGCATATATACAGCCCGGCCCCCGGCCAAAAATGTTTGAATTGTAATTTTGAAGAATTCATCTGAATGTGCATGAACTATTTCTGTTCAAAGTTGTTAGAAATGTTAAATGTTTAAAATATTAACTGTCAGTTTACTGTACTACTATATGAGTACGTGTTTTCTATTCATAGTTGCCAACCCTCCCGGATTTTCCGGGAGACTCCCGAAATTCAACGCCTCTCCCGAAAACCTCCCGGTACAAATTTTCTCCCGAAAATCTCCCGAAATTCAGGCGGAGCTGGAAGCCACGCCCCCTTCTGCTCCATGCGGACCTGAGTGACGTCAGGTGCGCAACACCACGTAAATCGTTGGCCAACCAAAAAGTAACCCCAGTACGCTATAGCCAACATTCACCAGGAGATGGCAACAGACAAACATAGATCACTCTATTACATTCCTCCCCTTTTAGAAATGTATAGAAGTTACTCAAAATAAATAAACAACCCAACCAAAAAATGCAGCAGCTCAATTAAAAAACTGTACTTAAACCACATTCTTTTCTTTTTTTTAAAGTACTGAACTCTTAACCCTCATTTGTAAAAAAAAATAACATGCTTATTATACAAACATTATTTGTACACCTTTAACACAGATTTTTATACTGTCTTCAGAGATTCAGTTTTTTTTGGTGGTACTCGAAACCTTTCTGGGTACCTGCGAAAGGGTGTTCAGCATGGTTGGAAAAATAGTTACAGAGAATAGAACAAGGATGGACAATTCAACCCTTAACTCAACAATGAGTAGATGAGTGTTATGTGTGTGTATATGTGTAAATAAATGAACACTGAAATTCAAGTATTTCTTTTATTAATATATATTAATATATAATATATATATATATATATATATATAATATATATATATATATATATATATATATATATATATATATATATATATATATATATATATATAATAAAATAAATATATATATATATAGCTAAAATTCACTGAAAGTCAAGTATTTCATATATATATATACATATATATATATATATATATATATATATATATATATATATATATATATATATATATATATATATATACACACCGTATTTTCCGCACCATAAGGCGCCCTGGGTTATAAGCCGCGCCTTCAATGAACGGCATATTTCAAAACTTTGTCCACCTATAAGCCGCCCCGTGTTATAAGCCGCATCTAACTGCGCTAAAGGAATGTCAAAAAAACAGTCAGATAGGTCAGTCAAACTTTAATAATATATTAAAAACCAGCGTGATGTGGGCGCGCATGGAGTCGTATATCAACATGGACGGAGCTGCGTGAAAAAAGCCACCCGGCCTCTTCGCGTGAACTTCCCTTAACCACTCGCTCATCTTTTCTTCATCCATCCATCCTTTCGAGTTAGCTTTTATGACTGGAAAGGTCTCTTTTGGCAAGGTCTTCCTTTTGAATATCACCATGGGTGGAAGTTTCTGGCCATTAGCATGGCAAGCTAGAACCACAGTGAAGGATGACTTCTCATTCCCTGTGGTGCGAATATTCACCGTACGTGCTCCCGTTGTATCCACAGTGCGGTTCACAGGAATATCAAAAGTCAGTGGAACCTCGTCCATGTTGATAATGTTCTCTGGCCGGATCTTTTTTTCAGCTATCTTGTTTTTACAATATGCACGGAAAGTAGCCAGCTTTTCTTGAAAGTCTTTAGGCAGTTGCTGTGAAATAGTAGTCCGTGTGCGGATGGAGAGATTGCGTCTTGGAAACCTGTCGCTTAGTAGGAACCATTTTGTGGTCTTTACAGATGTAAACACACAAAGGAAATGAAACGTACGGTAATATCCGCGCGCTTCTTCTTCTTCTACGCGGGCGGGTGGTTGCTTACAGTAGAAGAAGAAGCGCTTCCTGTTCTATGGGGGCGGGTGCTTACCTTGGCGGTTGCTTGCGTAGAAGAAGAAGCGCTTCCTCTTCTACGGGGAAAAAAGATGGCGGCTGTTTACCGTAGTTGCGAGACCGAAACTTTATGAAAATGAATCTTAATATTAATCCATATATAAAGCGCACCGGGTTATAAGCCGCACTGTCAGCTTTTGAGTAAATTTGTGGTTTTTAGGTGCGGCTAATAGTGCGGAAAATACGGTATGTATATATATATATATATATTGTTTCATTGAAAATAAAACAGCAAAGTCCATTTGGCTGTCATCTGTTTTAATTATGAGACAAAATTGTGTCAAAGTCATGATTTTTTTTTTTCATGCTTGAAATAAGAAATGCTTACTTTAAAAAAAAAGTAGTTTTATACTTGTGAGTGTTGATGACACAGCTTTGCAACACTTGATATTCTAGTTTCAAGCATGTTTTACTCAATATAGGTCATCAAATCTCAGCAACAAGCTGTAATATCTTACTGGGATCATTTAGGACCAAAACCCTTAAAACAAGTAAAACAACATAACATCTGCTTAGTGAGAAGAATTATCTTATCATACAGAGAATAAGCAAATATCACCCTTATTTGAGATAGTTCATCTTACTTAGATTTCAGTGTGCTGCCAAGGACTCTCGGTTGCTTTCATTGTGCTTCTCCGAGGGGAGGCATCGCTGTGACCCTTTGGATCTCGGCGAGCATCGCCGTGTACTGTGAACGCCTCGTGTTCCTCTTGTCATGTCGACTGGGCCACTGTGTCCCTGTTGACAAGCCAACAATGGAAAACGTAAACCGATGACGCAACGCTGTTGTACACCGCTGCAGACTACATCATTAGGGCTGTACAGTACGAAGGGGAGTCACATGGCCCCATTTTAAACGTGACAAATAGAGTGGGGGGGGGGGGGGGGGGCACTATTCACTTTAACCGCCAGATGACAGATGTCTTTTTTGTGGCAATTCCAATGGTGCTATGTAGAGTAGCGCTTTCCATCATTTTCAGCAGACTGCATTGACAAATGAAAAACCACGAATCCAGGAAATTTGGGGCCAAATTAATTTCTTACCTACTGTACAACTGGCAGCACCGGGGGCCAAAACCGGCCTGGGAATGACACTGTACCAGTCCTGGGCATTTATTTTGACACGGGGGGGGGGGGCAAAATTTCGAGAAAACAATGTTTTTAGGAACACTAATACAAAACCTCACAATAATGTCTGATTGAATGCTAAAAACGTTATGACAGACCGCCTGAAAAAAACTGAATGAATTTTAATTTTTTTTTGACTGAATGAGACACCCAGAATGTACATGAAAATAAAGAATGTGGGATTTACAATATTAACTATGAAGGATAAAACACTGACTATTGACAACATACAGGCCCGGCCCTCACCAATCTGGCGCCCTAGGCAAGATTTTAGGTGGCGCCCCCCCCCTCCCCCCCGCCACATCGGCAGTGAAGTGTATATACTCACAAGAAACCGAATAGCTTTGTCTTTGACCTTTTTTTTTTTAATTACAACTATACCTAATATATAAAGGGGTGGAAAAGTGACTATTACCTGCAGGGCAAACATTAGCTAACCAGAAGGCAATAACAATGTAAACAAAAAACACCTGCTTAAAAGATCTAATACAAATGTCCCTGAGGAATGTAAGGTGGGAGTACTGTAATTACCTAACGTTACATTATTATTTTCCATAACAATTTAGCCCCCTCCACAATATTAACCCGACGTTAAAACAGAACTAGCTATTTATTGATTAGCAATTGCCGAATCATGTAACATTAGCTTAATGCTAAAAAGCCAGGTTACTATCACATTCTGTAACAGACAAATAATTTCATGTAGGCTAACGTTACCTACCTGCTACCTCTGTCTTTTCTCGTTTCTACTCCTCTTCTTTTCTCTTTTTTCTTCCCTGGGCACCTGACAGTTTTGGCCGTTTTGACATCTTGTGTTGATTTTTGATGTGGTGATGTCCAAAAAGAGTCATGATACGGGAAGGGAGGGGGCGCACCGTGCGGGGGGGGGGGGGGCGTAATGTTGTAACAAGTAATATTTCTATTAAATAGGCTTTACTTTGCATTTTAATTAACGTGGGATAATTTTTTGTATTTAGAAATAATAGTACCAACTTTTTTTTTTTTTTTTTTTCTCCAACATTTGTGGCACTGGCGTGGCGCCCCCTGATGGACGGCGCCCTTAGCATTTGCCTATACGGCCTATGCCACGGGCCGGCCCTGACAACATATGAACGTCACACCCTCTCTCCATCGACATAGTTTACAATCAAGCAAAGCGCAACAAAAATGCAACAAACACATCAAAATATGAACGCGACGGGTAAAAAAATCCCCACCTACAATCCGATATATCTGATACATCAGTAAGCTTTAGAACTTTGTTATAAAAATCTCCTTCCGCGTCTGTCCCTGACACCCACATTTCAGGCTGGCCGCTGTTGCGTCTGACCAGTATTCCCTCTCAGGGAATTAAAGTCACTGGTTCTTTCAGAGTAAGAAGGACCATCAAGACAGAATAGGAATATTATCATATTTTACTGAAGCTTCAGGAAACCAGCCCACATCAATACAGTCATACCGTCATCTCGGGATGGTCTAACATTCAAACGGAAGAGACAACTTCTTGCATACGAAGAAAACCCCCACCCTCTCCAGAAAGGAATACAGGCTTCATTGTTCTACTATAGATAAAATATAAGGGAGTACTCCAACTCCTACATTGCAAGCCTTCAAGGTGACACTCACAGTTTAGTTGCGGACATACAATGAAAACATAGAAAGAGTACAAATGGAAAAACATGACAATGAATAAAGAAATTACTCTTAAACATATATGCATTCTCCACACCGCTCTGGAAGCACTCCGTGGAAACGCTCCCCACCCACACTGCTTGGTGCCTCGTCTGATCTGCTGTGACTTAGATTACCATAGTAACTAACTAGATTACCATAGTAACTAGTATATCATGCAAATGTGCAGATTCCAACCATTGAAATACTTTGTATAGTTCAAGACTTACGGTCATTTCAAAACATCACTGCACATTACCATGCCCCGAAATCAGATCAAAATTTGGGAGACATTTTTGCAGCAAATTCCTAAAACCACTGGAGTGTTCTTGTTGTAGAGAGGGACTTGGACCACTGTAAACACATTGGCAGATCCTTGCCTTGACATTTTTAACCTTGCTAGCAAACATACAACACTGCACTGCAAAAACTGTCTTGAATTTGAAAAAAAATAACATTGTATTTTTCACTAAAGAAGGGTTGGGTGGAATGCGCATATGAAACTGGTGGGGCTCGGTACCTCCAACAAGGTTAAGAACCACTGGAATAGACCAATATCCAGAGGTGGGTAGAGTAGCCAGAATTTGTACTCAAGTAAGAGTACTGTTACTTTAGAGATTTAATACTCAAGTAAAAGTAAGGAGTAGTCACCCAAATATTTACTTGAGTAAAAGTAAAAAGTATGTTGTGAAAAAACTACTCAAGTACTGAGTAACTAATGAGTAACATACACACACATATCATATATATATATATATATATATACATATATATATATATATATATATATATATATATATATATATATATATATATATATATATATATATATATATATATATATATATATATATATGTCTTAATAAGGTTATCCAAAAAATAGTGCTCGATACCGTAGTAGAGCGCAATATATGTATGTGTGGGGAAAAAAATCACAAGACTATTTCATCTCTACAGGCCTGTTTCATGAGGGGGGGTACCCTCAATCATCAGGAGATTTTAATGGGAGCATTCGCATACCATGGTTTATATAGGGCACAGAGTGGGTGGGTACAGGCTGGCCTAGGGGCGTGGTGATTGGCTCATGTGTTACCTAGGAGGTGTTTCCGTCTATGGCGGCATGCTGTTACAATTTCGCTGCGCTTGTTGAGGGATGACAGGTCTGGACGGTAAATAATAAACAGTTTCTCTTTCAAGCATAGGTTGCATCTTTTATTACCACTATTGTAAGGTGTGCTGGATGCAAGAATTTGCCATGTTATTGAATATTTAACATTATTGTCTTTGAGGTCCCAAATGTGTTTGCTGAGTTCTGTGGTATTCCGCAGGTTTTGGTTCCTGAAAGAAGCCTTGTGATTGTTCCATCTGGTTTTAAACCCTCCCTCGGTTAATCCTACATATGTGTCGGATGTGTTAATGTCCTTGCGTGTTACCTTAGATTGGTAGACAACTGATGTTTGTAAGCACCCCCCGTTGAGAGGGCAATCAGGTTTCTTTCGACAGTTACAGTCTTTGTTGGTTTTGGAGTCGCTCTGTCTGGGGGCCGACGGCTCATTTGCAATTGTTTTGTTGTGGTTTGAGATGATTTGTCGTATATTGTTCATGCAGCTGTAGCTCAATTTAATGTTGTTCTTGTTGAATACTTTTCTTAGGGTGTTGTCTTTGGGAAAGTGTTTGTCAATCAGATTGAGGAATTTGTGTCCAATGTTAGTTGAGACGTTTTTGCTGTATGGGGGGTTGTACCAGATGATGTCGTTTCGTTTTCTGTTCTTTTTTGGCTGGTTTCCTGGCGTGGGTTCATAGGTGAGGGTGAAATTGTATCCGCTTTCATCAAGGGCTTTTTGGTACGGGGGGGTTGCTTGGTCAAATTCAGCTTTGCTAGATGAATATATATATATATATATATATATATATATATATATATATATATATATATATATATATATATATATATATATATATATATATATATATATATATATATATATATATATATATATATATACATACATTGATATATACAGGATATAATTTATATTTATTTATTTTGCCGTTTTTGTTTACATGTTAAAGGTGTTTTAATGAATATACATGCATGTTTAACACATATAGATTCCTTTCTTTCATGAAGACAAGAATATAAGTTGGTGTATTACCTGATTCTGATGACTTGCATTGATTGGAATCAGACAGTAGTGCTGATAACGTCCACATTTTCGAATGGAAGAGAAAAAAAAAGTCTTCCTTTCTGTCCAATACCACATGAAAGTGGTTGGTTTTTGGCATCTTATTTGTCCAGCTTCCATATTCGTTTCTATACACTTTACAAGAAATACATTGGCGGCAAACTCCGTAGCTTGCCAGCTTGTTTGCGCTGGCTTTCGGAGACTCTTATTTTGAAAGCGCAGGCGCGATGGAGCGGCACTTTTATTGTGAAGACAGGAACTTTAGGCTTTTGACGGGAAGTACGGTTGAAATAAAAAAATGGTCTTTTTTCCTTCACATTTTTGATTGATTGATTGGAACTTTTTTTAGTAGATTGCACAGTACAGTACATATTCCGTACAATTGACCACTAAATGGTAACACCCCAATAAGTTTTTCAACTTGTTTAAGTCAGGTCATGTGACCGCCTGGCTCTGTTTGATTGGTCCAACGTCACCAGTGACTGCATCTGATTGGTGGAACGGAGTGAACGTCACCAGTGACTGTATTTGTTGAAACGCAGGCACTATGAAGGTCTGTCTGACAGACCAAAACAAACAAAGCGTGCATTAACAGATCGATAAAAATTAGTAGCGAGTAGCGAGCTGAATGTAGATAAAAGTAGCGGAGTAAAAGTAGCGTTTCTTCTCTATAAATATACTCAAGTAAAAGTAAAAGTATGTTGCATTAAAACTACTCTTGGAAGTACAATTTATCCCAAAAGTTACTCAAGTAGATGTAACGGAGTAAATGTAGCGTGTTACTACCCACCTCTGCTTTTAACCATATATTTTCTTATTCTTTTTATGTATTTATTCATTTTACATTTTATATTAAATGTCTTGGTTTTTCCTCCCTCTGAAAATCCTATGAAATGTTTAACAAGCCATCCTATAATAATAAAACAGCTATTAATGTAACAATACAATAAAACAAATATATTTAATGATGTTTTTTTTTCATTATTTTAACAATAGGCTAATGTATATTACATTATATAGATTCTACAAGAAACACAAAACTTAAAAAATAAATGATTTACAATTGCACACACAAGGTTTTGTGCAGCTTCACTCATTGTAAAGGAAGATAATGTGCTTCGTACACCTGCAGGACCGCAAGCAAGGTCGCAGAGAAAATGCCGGCTGGAATTTGAGTGATGTGGGCATTTTCTATATGAACAAGTGGAATGGATTGGTGGTGGGCTCTTCTATTTCTGGGGCTGAGGTTGCTGAGGTAGTTAAAAAGCTCCTCGGTGGAAAGGCCCCGGGGGTGGATGAGATCCGCCCGGAGTTCCTTAAGGCTCTGGATGCTGTGAGGCTGTCTTGGTTGACAAGACTCTGCAGCATCGCGTGGACTTCGGGGGCAGTACCTCTGGATTGGCAGACCGGGGTGGTGGTTCCTCTCTTTAAGAAGGGGAACCGGAGGGTGTGTTCTAACTATCGTGGGATCACACTCCTCAGCCTTCCCGGTAAGGTCTATTCAGGTGTACTGGAGAGGAGGCTACGCCGGATAGTCGAACCTCGGATTCAGGAGGAACAGTGTGGTTTTCGTCCTGGTCGTGGAACTGTGGACCAGCTTTATACTCTCGGCAGGGTCCTTGAGGGTGCATGGGAGTTTGCCCAACCAGTCTACATGTGTTTTGTGGACTTGGAGAAGGCATTCGACCGTGTCCCTCGGGAAGTCCTGTGGGGAGTGCTCAGAGAGTAAGGGACTGTCTGATTTTGGCGGTCCGCTCCCTGTATGATCAGTGTCAGAGCTTGGTCCGCATTGCCGGCAGTAAGTCGTACACGTTTACAGTAAGGGTTGGACTCCGCCAAGGCTGCCCTTTGTCACCAATTCTGTTCATAACTTT
>NC_084551.2:65602500-65607500 GCF_033978685.3 Nerophis lumbriciformis | reverse complement strand
ACACACACACACACACACACAATATACTGGGCTGGCCACCAGGGTTCAGCACCACCAGACTGGGCACATGGCAAGTTTCTATGTGTAGGAGTGCATGCTTGTTTGTGTGCTGGTTTCTCTTTTTTTCCCCTACTAGTTCTTCTGCATCTTTAAAGGATGCAAATATAATACTTCTTCTGCCAATCTGCGAGTGGCCTTTTTGTGGTGGTTGTCTTGTCATCGGTCTTTCAAAGAGCGTATAATAATAGTTGCAGAGTTGAAGGGATGAGAGCAGAAGAGATGCTCGAAGGAGAGGATGGTTTGAGGCGAGCTGCTGATATCCATGTATCGATCCTTCCTCACCCGCGCAAGTAGTCCTCAACTCGGGGGTGGAACCAGCTCAATCGCACTCTTGTTGTCTTTCATTTTTTGCGCAGAAATCAATCATTTCTGTGTAAGAGTGCTTCTCAAAATGGGATTGGAGATGTGAGCTGGTTTGAGTGCAGTATCCCTGGGTTGAGTCGAGGGCATACTTGCCAACCTTGAGACCTCCGATTTCGGGAGGTGGGGGGCGGGGGGCGTGGTCGGGGGTGGGGCGGGGCGTGGTTGGGGGCGTGGTTAAGAGGGGAGGAGTATATTGACAGCTAGAATTCACCAAGTCAAGTATTTCATACATATATATATATATATATATATACATATATATATATGTCTTATTAAGGTTATCCAAAAAATAGTGCTCGATACCGTAGTAGAGCACAATATATGTATGTGTGGGGAAAAAATGTGTCGCGCCTCGCCAAGGAGCAGCGAGAATACCAAGGAGCGCATATGCCAAATTTTCAAAGAGAACGGCCTACGGATCACGATTGAAGCCAACAAGCAAACCGTCAACTTTCTCGACGTCACTTTCAACCTGAGAAATAACAGCTACCAACCATTCACGAAATCCAACACAACACTCCAATACGTGCACCATGACAGCAACCACCCACCCACCACCACGAAAAGAATACCTACCGGAATTAATAAAAGGCTATCGATGCTGTCATCTAGCAAAGCTGAATTTGACCAAGCAACCCCCCCGTACCAAAAAGCCCTTGATGAAAGCGGATACAATTTCACCCTCACCTATGAACCCACGCCAGGAAACCAACCAAAAAAGAACAGAAAACGAAACAACATCATCTGGTACAACCCCCCATACAGCAAAAACGTCTCAACTAATATTGGCCACAAATTCCTCAATCTGATTGACAAACACTTTCCCAAAGGCAACAGCCTAAGAAAAGTATTCAACAAGAACAACATTAAATTGAGCTACAGCTGCATGAACAATATACGACAAATCATCTCAAACCACAACAAAACAATTGCAAATGAGCCGTCGGCCCCCGGACAGAGCGACTCCAAAACCAACAAAGGTTGCAACTGTCGAAAGAAACCTGATTGCCCTCTCAACGGGTGGTGCTTACAAACATCAGTTGTCTACCAATCTAAGGTAACACGCAAGGACATTAACACATCCGACACATATGTAGGATTAACCGAGGGAGAGTTTAAAACCAGATGGAACAATCACAAGGCTTCTTTCAGGAACCAAAACCTGCGGAATACCACAGAACTCAGCAAACACATTTGGGACCTCAAAGACAATAATGTTGAATATTCAATAACATGGCAAATTCTTGCATCCAGCACACCTTACAATAGTGGTAATAAAAGATGCAACCTATGCTTGAAAGAAAAACTGTTTATTATTTACCGTCCAGACCTGTCATCCCTCAACAAGCGCAGCGAAATTGTAACAACATGCCGCCATAGACGGAAACACCTCCTAGGTAACACATGAGCCAATCACCACGCCCCTACACCAGCCTGTACCCACCCACCCTGTGCCCTATATAAACCATGGTATGTGAATGCTCCCATTAAAATCTCCTGATGATTGAGGGAACCCCCCCTCATGAAACAGGCCTGTAGAGATGAAATAGTCTTGTGATTTTTTTCCCACACATACATATATATATATATATATATATATATATATATATATATATATATATATATATATATATATACATCCTGAAAATATGCAAACAAAACTGTGTTTAGATAATTGATACTTCAAACTTGCATAGATAAATATTAAGGAATATAACATAACTTGGCTTCTGAGAGCTTCAAAATGTAATGAATAAAATGCTAAAGTTGTTGATAAACAAGCAATTATTTTAATAATTAAATATGGTCATTTTAAATGAATTATTATGACAATTTAAAATGAATTATTTCAAATATGTTTATTTTAATGTATAATTATAATGCCTGGATGTAATAAGGAGTCAGAAAAAATACAAATAAATAAATAATTTTGATATTTTTAGCAAAATATAGTAAAAATGTATTTCGTTTTTGGTTTTTTTAATTAGTAAATATATTTATTTTTAGGTAAGATAAACATAATAATACAATTTATCTCTATAGTCTGGATGATTTAGTTCTTGTCACCCTGTTGTCCTCTCGTCAGTGAAAAAAGGCTGTCCTCACTCAGGTCCTCATGGAACTGGAGGGGGCGTGGCCTCCAGCTCCGGCTGAAAATCGGGAGATTTTCGGGAGAATATTTGTCCTGGGAGGTTTTCGGGAGAGGCGCTGAATTTCGGGAGTCTCCCGGAAAATTCGGGAGGGTTGGCAAGTATGGTTGAGAATTGCAGGTTTCGTTGACTATACAAAAATTACTTATTTTTTTTAATCTGGTGCTTCAATTCCTTGAAAATATTTAGTTTAAAAAGTGCTTGAATTGTATTGAAAATTCAACAAAAAAATGTTTTCGTACAAAACCCAAAACCAGTGACTAAAAAGATGAATACAATGATTTGCAAATCCTTTTCAACTTATATTCAATTGAATAGACTGCAAAGACAAGATACTGAAAAACATACATTTTTTTTTTGCAAATATTAGCTCATTTGGAATTTGATGCCTGCAACATGTTTCAAAAAACCTGAGAAAGTTGAGGAACGCTCCTCAAACACTTATTTGGAACATCCCACAGGTGAACAGGCTAATTGGGAACAGGTGGGTGCCATGATTGGGTGTAAATGCAGCTTCTATGAAATGATCGGTCATTCACAAACAAGGACGGGGCGAGGGTCACCACTTTCAAATTGTCGAACAGTTTAAGAACAACATTTCTCAACGAGCTATTGCAAGGAATGTAGGGATTTCACCATCTACAGTCCGTAATATCATCAAAGGGTTCAGAGAATCTGGAGAAATCACTGCACGGAAGCAGCAAGGCTGAAAACCAACATTGAATGCCCGTGACCTTCGATTCCTGCATCAAAAAGCCACATCAGTGTGTAAAGGATATCACCACATGGGCTCAGGAACACTTCAGAAAAACCACTGTCAGTAACTACAGTTTGTCGCTACATCTGTAAGTGCAAGTTAAAACTCTACTATGCAAAGCCGAAGCCATTTATCAACAACACCCACGCCCCCTCCAGCTCCATGCGGACCTGAGTGACGTGTTGACAGCCTGTTCACACGTCCGCTTTCCCACAATATAAACAGCTAATGATCGAGGGCGAGTTCTTGGTTTCTTATGTGGGGTTATTGTTAGGCAGTTTCATTAACGTCCTCCCAGCGCGGTAACAACACACAACAACAGCAGTCAAGTATTCGTCTACCGTAAAGCAGTTCGTCTGCCGTAAACAGCGATGTTGTGACACTTTTAAACAGGACAATACTGCCATCTACTGTACATGCATATGTGACCCACCCATAATGTGTCACATTTCTGTGTTGATTTATTTATTTTATTTTGTGGTTTGAATTCGTTTTTGGAGCTGTCATTACACATTTATCAGTATTCACATTGGTCAGTAGGGGGCAGTAGGGCGTTTCTTCCCAATTGAATGCTATCACCTGCAGACCGGAAGTGTCTTGTCATTCTGATGAGCGCGACCAGTCTGTGAACAATTGAAACGTCCCGTGTGCTTTTTCCTCCTGCATAACAGGTTAGTTTTGGTGAATCAACTCACTGAATAATATCCACGTGATCTTTATAAGTTTAAGTACACATTCTGATGGTGGAGCCTAACTCTAAAGTGTTTGTGAGTTGTAGTTTGTATTTGTGAATGAATCCAGTGCACAGCTGCAGTAATCAATACAAAAAGGCGACGTGAGTGCGCAATGTTTTTATAGGAACTTCTGATCCTAATTCAGACTCCCAAATTAGAGCTCCCGTTTTCTTATTGATTTTCTAATGTATATTTGTATAATGTGTGTGTTCTGAAATAGTGACAGAGAATAGAACAAGGATGGACAATTCAACCCTTAACTCAACAATGAGTAGATGAGTGTTATGTGTGTGTATATGTGTAAATAAATGAACACTGAAATTCAAGTATTTCTTTTATATATATATATATATATATATGTAATAAAAAATATATATATATATATAGCTAGAATTCATTGAAAGTCAAGTATTTCTTATATACATATATCTTAACCACGCCCCCCGCCCCACCCCCGACCACGCCCCCCTTGATTGGCCAGGAGGCAAAGGACGCGAGGCTCAACATTTCTAATTCCTTCTGCGGTTTAGAACCTTTATTTAACCAGATAAGGTTAGGTTATCGCACTAATTAAGGCCTCAATGACGATTCGATGTTGATTAATCGTGCAGCCCTAATGTCTTCCATATTTCTGTTATTGTTGTGTGGGTTAGTGATTGTTAGTCAAGTTGATTTAATTAGTGACTTCTTCTTCCTTTTGTGTGGTGTAATTGGTGCCACTTAATCGTTTCCTGGCCTTCCAATTTGAATGGGATGAATGGACGCATTGGAAAAACCAATAACACAGGGATGCTGATTAATTGATCCAAGCCTTTAATTGAAAGATATGTAAAAGGAAAAACCTTTCTCAACCAGCTATTGCAAGGAATTTAGGGATTTCACCATCTACGGTCTGTAATATCATCAAAGGGTTCAGAGAATCTGGAGAAATCACTG